>NW_025754787.1:0-8609 GCF_021184085.1 Oncorhynchus gorbuscha
ATCATGTCTTGTCCCTGTGCTTCCCCTTCTATTCGTTTCCCTCTGCTGGTCTTATTAGGTTCTTTCCCTCTTTCTATCCCTCTCTCTCCCCCTCCCTCTCTCACTCTCTCGCTCTCTCTTCTCTCTATCGTTCCGTTCCTGCTCCCAGCTGTTCCTATTCCCCTAATCAATCATTTAGTCTTCCCACACCTGTTCCCGATCCTTTTCCCTGATTAGAGTCCCTATTTCTCTCCTTGTTTTCCGTACCTGCCCTGTCGGATCCTTGTCTATATTCACCGTGCTGTGTCTATGTTTTGCCCTGTCGTGTCGTGTTTCCCTCAGATGCTGCGTGGTGAGCAGGTGTCTGAGTCTGCTAGGGTTCAAGTGCCTTCCGAGGCAACCTGCAGTTCTTGATCAAGTCTCCAGTCTGTTCTCGTCTTTACGAGTAGTATTATACCTTTTGTTTTGTTAAGTATCTTACTGGATTAAAAACTCTGTTTTTTTTCGCCAAGCCGCTTTTGGGTCCTCATTCACCTGCATAACAGAAGGATCGACCAAGGAATGGACCCAGCGACTACAGAGGCTCGTAACACTGCCGTCAAGATCCAAGGAGCCATGCTCGGCAGACACGAGCAGGAATTGTCTGCTGCTCGCCATGCCGTGAGAACCTGGCCGCTCAGGTTTCCGACCTCTCTGGACAGTTCCAGAGTCTTCGTCTCGTGCCACCTGTTACTTCCTGGCCTGCCGAGCCTCCGGAACCTAGGGTTAATAACCCACCTTGCTACTCCGGGCAGCCCACGGAGTGCCGCTCCTTCTCACCCAGTGTGATACTGTGTTCTCTCTCCAACCCAACACATACTCTAGCGAGAGAGCTCGGGTTGCTTACGTCATTTCACTCCTTACTGGCCGGGCCCGAGAGTGGGGCACAGCTATCTGGGAGGCAAGGGCTGATTGTTCTAACAATTACCAGAACTTTAAAGAGGAGATGATTCGGGTTTTTGACCGTTCAGTTTTTGGTGGGGAGGCTTCTAGGGCCCTGGCTTCCCTATGCCAAGGTGATCGATCCATAACGGATTACTCTATAGAGTTTCGTACTCTTGCTGCCTCTAGTGACTGGAACGGCCGGCGCTGCTCGCTCGTTTTCTGGAGGACTCCACACAGTGGTCAAAGATGAGATTCTCTCTCGGAGGTTCCTTCCAGTGTGGACTCTTTGATTGCTCTCGCCATCCGCATAGAACGACGGGTAGATCTTCGTCACCAAGCTCGTGGAAGAGGCTCCGCGTCAATGTGTTTCCTGCTCCGCATCGCAACCATCTCCTCCTCTGGCTCAGAGACTGAGCCCATGCAGCTGGGAGGTATTCGCATCTCGACCAAGGAGAGGGAACGGAGGATCACCAACCGCCTGTGCCTCTATTGCGGATTTGATGGACATTTTGTCAATTCATGTCCAGTAAAAGGCCAGAGCTCATCAGTAAGCGGAGGGCTACTGGTGAGCGCTACTACTCAGGTCTCTTCATCTAGATCCTGTACTACTATGTCGGTCCATCTACGCTGGACCGGTTCGGTGTGCTACATGCAGTGCCTTGATTGACTCTGGGGCTGAGGGTTGTTTCATGGACGAAGCATGGGTTCGGAAACATAACATTCCTTTCAGACAGTTAGACAAGCCCTACGCCCATGTTTGCCTTAGATGGTAGTCATCTTCCCAGTATCAGATTTGAGACACTACCTTTAACTCTCACAGTATCTGGTAACCACAGTGAGACTATTTCTTTTTTGATTTTTCGTTCACCTTTTACACCTGTTGTTTTGGGTCATCCCCTGGCTAGTATGTCATAATCCTTCTATTAATTGGTCTTGTAATTCTATCCTATCCTGGAACGTATCTTGTCATGTGAAGTGCTTAATGTCTGCCATTCCTCCCATTTCTTCTGTCCCCACTTCTCAGGAGGAACCTGGCGATTTGACAGGAGTGCCGGAGGAATATCATGATCTGCGCACGGTCTTCAGTCGGTCCCGAGCCAACTCCCTTCCTCCTCACCGGTCGTATGATTGTAGTATTGATCTCCTTCCGGGGACCACTCCTCCTCGGGGTAGACTATACTCTCTGTCGGCTCCCGAACGTAAGGCTCTCGAGGATTATTTATCTGTGTCTCTTGCGCCGGTACCATAGTGCCTTCTTCCTCTCCGGCCGGGGCGGGGTTCTTTTTGTTAAGAAGAAGGACGGTACTCTGCGCCCCTGCGTGGATTATCGAGGGCTGAATGACATAACGGTTAGAATCGTTATCCGCTTCCCCCTTATGTCATCAGCCTTCGAGATTCTGCAGGGAGCCAGGTGCTTTACTAAGTTGTGGACCTTCGTAACGCTTACCATCTCGTGCGCATCAGAGAGGGGACGAGTGGAAAACGACGTTTAACACTCCGTTAGGGCATTTTGAGTACCGGGTTCTGCCGTTTGGTCTCGCCAATGCGCCAGCTGTTTTTCAGGCATTAGTTAATGATGTTCTGAGACATGCTGAACATCTTTGTTTTTGTCTATCTTGACGATATCCTGATTTTTTCACCGTCACTCGAGATTCATGTTCAGCACGTTCGACGTGTTCTACAGCGCCTTTTAGAGAATTGTCTCTACGTAAAGGCTGAGAAGTGCTCTTTTCATGTCTCCTCCGTTACTTTTCTCGGTTCCGTTATTTCCGCTGAAGGCATTCAGATGGATTCCGCTAAGGTCCAAGCTGTCAGTGATTGGCCCGTTCCAAGGTCACATGTCGAGTTGCAGCGCTTTTAGGTTTCGCTAATTTCTATCGGCGTTTCATTCGTGAATTTCGGTCAAGTTGCTGCCTCTCACAGCTCTTACTTCTGTCAAGACGTGTTTTAAGTGGTCCGGTTCCGCCCAGGAGCTTTTGATCTTCTAAAAAGAACATTTTACGTCCGCTCCTATCCTCGTTACTCCTGACGTCACTAGACAATTCATTGTCGAGGTTGACCTTCAGAGGCAGGGCGTGGGAGCCATTCTTTCCCAGCGCTTCCAGTCTGATGATAAGGTTCATCCTTGCGCTTATTTTTCTCATCGCCTGTCGCCATCTGAGCGCAACTATGATGTGGGTAACCGTGAACTGCTCGCCATCCGCTTAGTGTCATGCAGGTGAAAGAGGACCCAAACGCGACTTAACAGAAACAGAGTTTATTAAAGTCCAAAACGGAATAACAGAAATCCTCTAGATTTGTAGAGGGGAAAACAACTGGGAAGCGGCCACAGACTGCAGGTCGCTTCGGGTAGCGCAGGCCGTAGTCGACTGAGACACCTGCTCACACGCAGCATCTGATGAAGGCACAAAACACGACAGGACAGGGTGATACACAATCACGGCAAAAACACGACAGGACAGGGCGAAACGCAATCACAGCATGGTGAATACAATACAAGGAACCGACGGAACAGGAACGGATCACAAAGGAATAAATAGGGACTCTAATCAGGGAAAGGATCGGGAACAGGTGTGGGAAGACTAAATGATGATTAGGGGAATAGGAACAGCTGGGAGCAGGAACGAACGACAGAGAGAAGAGAGCGAGAGAGTGAGAGGGAGGGGGGAGAGAGGGATAGAACCAAACAAGACCAGCAGAGGGAAACGAATAGCATGGGAGCACAGGGACAAGACATGACAATAAATGACAAACATGACAGTACCCCCACTCACCGAGCGCCTCCTGGCGCACTCGAGGGAGGAATCCTGGCGGCAACGGAGGAAATCATCGATGAGCGAACGGTCCAGCACGTCCCGAGACGGAACCCAACTCCTCTCCTCAGGACCGTAACCTCCCAATCCACTAGGTATTGGTGACCCCGTCCCCGAGAACGCATGTCCATAATCTTATGTACCTTGTAAATAGGTGCGCTCTCGACAAGGACGGGGGAGGGGGAGGGAAGACGAACGGGGTGCGAAGAAAGGGCTTAACACAGGAGACATGGAAGACAGGATGGACGCGACGAAGATGTCGCGGAAGAAGCAGATCGCACAGCGACAGGATTGACGACCTGGGAGACACGGACGGACCAATGAACCGCGGAGTCAACTTACGAAGCTGTCGTAAGAGGAAGGTTGCGAGTGGAAAGCCACACTCTCTGGCCGCAACAATACCTTGGACTCTTAATCCTGCGTTTATTGGCGGCTCTCACCGTCTGTGCCCTGTAACGGCAAAGTGCAGACCTCACCCTCCTCCAGGTGCGCTCACAACGTTGGACAAACGCTTGAGCGGAGGGAACGCTGGACTCGGCAAGCTGGGATGAGAACAGAGGGAGGCTGGTAGCAGACTACTCTGAAACGGAGATAACCCGGTAGCAGACGAAGGAAGCGGGTGAGCGTATTCTGCCCAGGGAGCTGTTCTGCCCAAGACGCAGGGTTTCTGAAAGAAAGGCTGCGTAGTATGCGACCAATCGTCTGATTGGCCTCTCTGCTTGACCGTTAGACTGGGGATGAAACCCGGAAGAGAGACTGACGGACGCACCAATCAAACGACAGAACTCCTCCAAAACTGTGACGTGAATTGCGGGCCTCTGTCTGAAACGGCGTCTAACGGGAGGCCATGAATTCTGAATACATTCTCAATAATGATTTGTGCCGTCTCCTTAGCGGAAGGAAGTTTAGCGGGAATGAAATGTGCCGCCTTAGAGAACCTATCGACAACCGTCAGAATCACAGTCTTCCCCGCAGACAAAGGCAGACCGGTAATGAAGTCTAAGGCAATGTGAGACCATGGTCGAGAAGGAATGGGGAGCGGTCTGAGACGACCGGCAGGAGGAGAGTTACCCGACTTAGTCTGCGCGCAGTCCGAACAAGCAGCCACGAAACGGCGCGTGTCACGCTCCTGAGTCGGCCACCAAAAGCGCTGGCGAATAGACGCAAGAGTGCCTCGAACACCGGGATGACCAGCTAACTTGGCAGAGTGAGCCCACTGAAGAACAGCCAGACGAGTGGAAACAGGAACGAAAAGGAGGTTACTAGGACAAGCGCGCGGCGACTCAGTGTGCGTGAGTGCTTGCTTAACCTGTCTTTCAATTCCCCAGACTGTTAACCCGACAACACGCCCATAAGGAAGAATCCCCTCGGGATCAGTAGAAGCCACAGAAGAACTAAACAGACGGGATAAGGCATCAGGCTTGGTGTTCTTGCTACCCGGACGGTAAGAAATCACAAACTCGAAACGAGCGAAAAACAACGCCCAACGAGCTTGACGGGCATTAAGTCGTTTGGCAGAACGGATGTACTCAAGGTTCTTATGGTCTGTCCAAACGACAAAAGGAACGGTCGCCCCCCCAACCACTGTCGCCATTCGCCTAGGGCTAGCGGATGGCGAGCAGTTCACGGTTACCCACATCATAGTTGCGCTCAGATGGCGACAGGCGATGA
Source organism: Oncorhynchus gorbuscha (assembly GCF_021184085.1). NCBI lineage: Eukaryota > Metazoa > Chordata > Actinopteri > Salmoniformes > Salmonidae > Oncorhynchus > Oncorhynchus gorbuscha. The sequence continues at coordinate 5,388 of NW_025754787.1, forward strand.
GAAAAATAAGCGCAAGGATGAACCTTATCGTCAGACTGGAAGCGCTGGGATAGGATGGCTCCCACGCCTACCTCTGAAGCGTCAACCTCGACAATGAATTGTCTAGTGACGTCAGGAGTAACGAGGATAGGAGCGGACGTAAACGTTCTTTTAGAAGATCAAAAAGCTCCCTGGGCGGAACCGGACCACTTAAAAACACGTCTTAACAGAAGTAAGAGCTGTGAGAGGGGCAGCAACTTGACGAAATTACGAATGAAACGCCGATAGAAATTAGCGAAACCTAAAAAGCGCTGCAACTCGACACGTGACCTTGGAACGGGCCAATCACTGACAGCTTGGACCTTAGCGGAATCCATCTGAATGCCTTCAGCGGAAATAACGGAACCGAGAAAAGTAACGGAGGAGACATGAAAAGAGCACTTCTCAGCCTTTACGTAGAGACAATTCTCTAAAAGGCGCTGTAGAACACGTCGAACGTGCTGAACATGAATCTCGAGTGACGGAGAAAAAATCAGGATATCGTCAAGATAGACAAAAACAAAAATGTTCAGCATGTCTCTCAGAACATCATTAACTAATGCCTGAAAAACAGCTGGCGCATTGGCGAGACCGAGCGGCAGAACCCGGTACTCAAAATGCCCTAACGGAGTGTTATACGCCGTTTTCCACTCGTCCCCCTCTCTGATGCGCACGAGATGGTAAGCGTTACGAAGGTCCAACTTAGTAAAGCACCTGGCTCCCTGCAGAATCTCGAAGGCTGATGACATAAGGGAAGCGGATAACGATTCTTAACCGTTATGTCATTCAGCCCTCGATAATCCACGCAGGGGCGCAGAGTACCGTCCTTCTTTTTAACAAAAAGAACCCCGCCCCGGCCGGAGAAGAAGAAGGCACTATGGTACCGGCGTCAAGAGACACAGACAAATAATCCTCGAGAGCCTTACGTTCGGGAGCCGACAGAGAGTATAGTCTACCTCGAGGAGGAGTGGTCCCCGGAAGGAGATCAATACTACAATCATACGACCGGTGAGGAGGAAGGGAGTTGGCTCGGGACCGACTGAAGACCGTGCGCAGATCATGATATTCCTCCGGCACTCCTGTCAAATCGCCAGGTTCCTCCTGAGAAGTAGGAACAGAAGAAACGGGAGGGATGGCAGACATTAAACACTTCACATGACAAGAAACGTTCCAGGATAGGATAGAATTACTAGACCAATTAATAGAAGGATTATGACATACTAGCCAGGGATGACCCAAAACAACAGGTGTAAACGGTGAACGGAAAATCAAAAAGAAATAGTCTCACTGTGGTTACCAGATACTGTGAGAGTTAAAGGTAGTGTCTCAAATTTGATACTGGGAAGATGACTACCATCTAAGGCAAACATGGGCGTAGGCCTGTCTAACGGTCTGAAAGGAATGTTATGTTTCCGAACCCATGCTTCGTCCATGAAACAACCCTCAGCCCCAGAGTCAATCAAAGCACTGCATGTAGCACCGAACCGGTCCAGCGTAGATGGACCGACATAGTAGTACAAGATCTAGATGAAGGGACCTGAGTAGTAGCGCTCACCAGTAGCCCTCCGCTTACTGATGGACTCTGGCCTCTTACTGGACATGAATTAACAAAATGTCCAGCAACTCCGCATAATAGAGGCACAGGCGGTTGGTGATCCTCCGTTCCTCTCCTTATTCGAGATGCGAATCCCTCCCAGCTGCATGGGCTCAGTCTCAAAGCCAGAGGAGGGAGATGGTTGCGATGCGGAGCAGGGAAACACCGTTGATGCGAGCTCTCTTCCACGAGCCCGGTGACGAAGATCTACCCGTCGTTCTATGCGGATGGCGAGAGCAATCAAAGAATCCACATCTGATGGAACCTCCGGGAGAGAATCTCATCCTTAACCACTGCGTGGAGTCCCTCCAGAAAACGAGCGAGCAGCGCCCGGCTCGTTCCACTCACTAGAGGCAGCAAGAGTCGAAACTCAATGGAATAATCCGTTATGGACCGTTCACCTTGGCATAAGGAAGCCAGGGCCCTAGAAGCCTCCCCACCAAAAACTGAACGGTCAAAACCCGAATCATCTCCTCTTTAAAGTTCTGGAATCTGTTAGAGCAATCAGCCCTTGCCTCCCAGATAGCTGTGCCCCATTCTCGAGCCCGGCCAGTAAGGAGTGAAATGGCGTAAGCAACCCGAGCTCTCTCTCTAGAGTATGTGTGGGGTTGGAGAGAGAGAACACAATCTCACACTGCGTGAGAAAGGAGCGGCACTCAGTGGGCTGCCCGGAGTAGCAAGGTGGGTTATTAACCCTGGGTTCTGGAGGCTCGGCAGGCCAGGGAGTAACAGGTGGCACGAGGCGTAGACTCTGGAACTGTCCAGAGGTCGGAAACCTGAGCGGCCAGGTTCTCCACGGCATGGCGAGCAGCAGACAATTCCTGCTCGTGTCTGCCGAGCATGGCTCATGGATCTCGACGGCAGTGTAACGGCGTCTGAAGTCGCTGGGTCCATTCCTTGGTGGGTTCCTTCTGTCTGCAGGTGAAAAGAGGACCCAAACGCGACTTAACAGAAACAGAGTTTATTAAAGTCCAAAAACGGAATAACAGAAATCCTCTGGAGATTTGTAGGGGAAAACAACTGGAGAAGCGGTACAGACTGCAGGGTCGCTTCGGGCCGGCGCAGGCCCGTAGTCGACTGAGACACCTGCTCACACGCAGCATCTGATGAAGGCACAAAACACGACAGGACAGGGTGATACACAATCACGGCAAAAACACGACAGGACAGGGCGAAACGCAATCACAGCATGGTGAATACAATACAAGGAACCGACGGAACAGGAACCGGATCACAAAGGAATAAATAGGGACTCTAATCAGGGAAAGGATGGGAACAGGTGTGGGAAGACTAAATGATGATTAGGGGAATAGGAACAGCTGGGAGCAGGAACGGCAGACGACAGAAGAAGAGAGAGCGAGGAGAGAGTGAGAGAGGGAGGGGAGAGAGAGGGATAGAACCAAACAAGACCAGCAGAGGGAAACGAATAGCATGGGGAGCACAGGGACAAGACATGACAATAAATGACAAACATGACACTTAGCCCTAGGCGAATGGCGACAGTGGTTGGAGGGGGCGTGACCGTTCCTTTTGTCGTTTGGACAGACCATAAGAACCTTGAGTACATCCGTTCTGCCAAACGACTTAATGCCCGTCAAGCTCGTTGGGCG
>NW_025754788.1:0-8608 GCF_021184085.1 Oncorhynchus gorbuscha
CAGTCTCTCTTCGGGTTTCATCCCCAGTCTAACGGTCAAGCAGAGAGGGCCAATCAGACGATTGGTCGCATACTACGCAGCCTTTCTTTCAGAAACCCTGCGTCTTGGGCAGAACAGCTCCCTGGGCAGAATACGCTCACAATTCGCTTCCTTCGTCTGCTACCGGGTTATCTCCGTTTCAGAGTAGTCTGGGTTACCAGCCTCCTCTGTTCTCATCCCAGCTTGCCGAGTCCAGCGTTCCTCCGCTCAAGCGTTTGTCCAACGTTGTGAGCGCACCTGGAGAGGGTGAGGTCTGCACTTTGCCGTTACAGGGCACAGACTGTGAGCCGCCAATAAACGCAGGATTAAGAGTCCAAGGTATTGTTGCGGCCAGAGAGTGTGGCTTTCCACTCGCAACCTTCCTCTTACGACAGCTTCTCGTAAGTTGACTCCGCGGTTCATTGGTCCGTTCCGTGTCTCCCAGGTCGTCAATCCTGTCGCTGTGCGACCTGCTTCTTCCGCGACATCTTCGTCGCGTCCATCCTGTCTTCCATGTCTCCTGTGTTAAGCCCTTTCTTCGCACCCCCGTTCGTCTTCCCTCCCCCCTCCCGTCCTTGTCGAGAGCGCACCTATTTACAAGGTACATAAGATCATGGACATGCGTTCTCGGGGACGGGGTCACCAATACCTAGTGGATTGGGAGGTTGCGGTCCTGAGGAGAGGAGTTGGGTTCCGTCTCGGGACGTGCTGGACCGTTCACTCATCGATGATTTCCTCCGTTGCCGCCAGGATTCCTCCTCGAGTGCGCCAGGAGGCGCTCGGTGAGTGGGGGTACTGTCATGTTTGTCATTTATTATCATGTCTTGTCCCTGTGCTCCCATTCTATTCGTTTCCCTCTGCTGGTCTTATTTGGTTCTTTCCCTCCTTCTATCCCTCTCTCTCCCCCTCCCTCTCTCACTCTCTCGCTCTCTCTTCTCTCTATCGTTCCGTTCCTGCTCCCAGCTGTTCCTATTCCCTAATCATCATTTAGTCTTCCCACACCTGTTCCGATCCTTTCCCCTGATTAGAGTCCCTATTTATTCCTTTGTGATCCGTTCCTGTCCGTCGGTTCCTTGTATTGTATTCACCATGCTGTGATTGCGTTTCGCCCTGTCCTGTCGTGTTTTTGCTGTGATTGTGTATCGCCCTGTCCTGTCGTGTTTTTGCCTTCATCAGATGCTGCGTGTGAGCAGGTGTCTCTGTCGACTACGGCCTGCGCCTACCCAGCGACCTGCAGTCTGTGGCCTTCTCCAGTTATTTCCCTCTACAAGTCTAGAGGATTTCTGTTATTCCTGTTTGGATTAATAAACTCTGTTTCTGTTAAGTCGCTTTTGGGTCCTCTTTCACCAGCATGACAGCAGGCTCTTTAAAACACACGCACGCACACACACACACACACACACACACACACACACACACACACACACACACACACACACACACACACACACACACACACACACACACACACACACACACAACACACACACACACACACACACACACACAGCTTTCTCTACACATGAATGGGATATGACTTCCCACTGCGAATAACTCACGTTAGCCATCAATCAAAGCCATCAAGTTTATTGTAATAAATCTATTCCTGGGCTACATTGGGTCTTGATTAAAAGTAGTGCAACGTATAGTTAGGTGGGATAGGGTGCCCTTGGAGAAGCTGAACACAACGATTGTCACGACGTGGAACCGAACGGCCTGCTCCTCAAATAGCTCTTACAGTAAAATATGCAATCTTTCAAAACGGCTTTTGTCCAAGGGGTGTCCATTGTGGTCTGCTTACAAGCGTTGCACTTCCTGACTAAGATACGGTTTCATTTCAGAGAAGGAATGAGATGATGCCAAATACAGAGTAACAAACATTGATTGTGTTCAGTTGAGTAATCATCATTTGTTGTTGCCTGGTGTCTGTTTGCATCTTTTCAGCTTCTGTTACTTGTGTGACTCGCAACATTAGTTCATATACATTTTCCATATGATGTTATTGAAGTACTTTGGGAAAATACAACAATCATTAATTGTACTCTGTTTCAAATCATAATTTCATAGATTCCTGGTTTCTTGTTGAGTCTTTCCATCTATTATAACTTGCATTGGCTCACAACAGTCGTTTGAATGTTTCAGATCCATTTTCTACAGTGTTATTTAAGAACAATAAATGTATTAGATGTATATCTATATACATATATATTTTTTGTTTGTTTGCTTGTTTTTGTTGTTGAATATCCCGAAACAGAATATACTTGCTGTGAAGCCACTCAACAACTACATCATACCAGTCATCAACAGACTCCCCATTCAGAGCAACACACAGAAGCATCCAGGGTCAATGCCCTGTTTAAGGCACGTTGACAGATATCCCACCAAGCCAAGAAATGTGAACCCGAACCCCTCCAAGATCCCCCCCCCCCCCCCACAGTTCCTAATTGCTGTCCCTCACCCATTTGAGACCCCTCCCACAGTCCCACCCCAAGAAAAGAAAAAAAAAAAGGAAAAAAATACAAATAATTAAATTCCCCACTTCCCAAGAACCCCCAATGCACCAACAACCAAGACAATGAACTAAAGAGAAATGAGAAGAAGACAGAAGAAAACAGCAAACAAACAAAAAATTCAACAACTTTTTAAATAAAGAAACGAAGGACATCGAGGACAACCTAACATCATAACAGCACTGACAACTTTATATGTTTGTGTGAATGTCTGGCACTATTACATGTATGTGTGTTCTTGTATGCATTTATTTGAATGAGAGAGTGTGTGTATATGCATGTGTACAAACACCTACACTGCATCAGCCTCAGGCAAACTGGCATCCGTTTTAAAATCACTGCTCCTCAGTGTCATTCAAACATACTTTGTATCGCTCTGGATAAGAGCGTCTGCTAAATGACTTAAATGTAAAATGTAAAGGTAATGTGTTTTATTGAACTTTTATCTGACCATCATTTTATCTCCAGCACAGCAACTCCACTCCCACTTGTCTCCAATTCCACATCCCAACCCTCAGCTTCCTCAGCCCATCCCACCTATCTATGATGCCCACGCTCTTCGGATTTCTATGCAGCACACATCTTTCAACTATGCTGTGATGCTTAAAGTACAATTTCAATCTATCTAATCGTGAATAGAATCCACAGATTGCGAGTTGACGATAAATACTCTTGCTGAGTATTAGCATATTAGTAATTGACTAACCCGGTCTCTCCATATCTCCTAACAGTATTATTTCTAGGGTCAATTTTAGATCAATGTTATGCATTTTCACCCATTCCTGAAGCTGAATCCAGAAACAGGCTACCTGAGGGCAATATCAAAATAAAACGGTCTATTGATTCTTTATCCTAACAACAAAATCAGCAGAGCTTCGATGATTTTATGCCCCAAATATTCAACATTTTGTTGGTGGCAAGTCGATATAATGTTTTAGCAGCTGGAAGTCTTGAATCTTGCACTGTTTGTATATATCAACTCATACACCCTGTACCATGGAATCGGTACATCAAAACTCCCAACGATTTTTGCTATCTAGGTGGCACAGTTGTCAACATCCTGGTCCTCAAATGAAACTGATATACTTTCCTATTTATGCTATTTTTATTCCTCCGCCAGTTTTGATGACCTCCCGCTGCCACCCGCCTCCTCCATTTAAGGGTAATGCTGTAATTAATTGGTTGTACTCTTGGATTGAGCAGACCTTCTGCGTACATTTTCTCCATGAAGGACATAACTCTACCATTCAATTGACAATATAATTTAGAACAAAATACCCTTTAAAACATCTTTCCCATAAATACAGGTATTTTATCAACCCCAGCACATTTGAGATCAGCCATAATTTGTTGTAATATTTGTTCTATCTTTTCAAGGGGATGAAATTGAAATTGTAGCCAGCTCTGCAATGCTTGATAGAAAGAGAGATACTTTTACAATGTATCGAAAATGAGACATGGCAATCTGCACAAAGGCAAAAAGGCCATTTTTAGCAAACAATGGATGAGCTTTTCTTAGTAATCTACTTGAGAACCATTTAGGGTTCAAGTATAACTTTTGAATAAGTGAAGCTTTAAAAGAGGTTTAGTGCTGCTATATTTAATCATCTCAACCCACCGATTCATATTCATGATATAGATAGGCACGCATTATTTTGTCTGGTTTAGCATCATAGATAAAGCAAAATATTTTTTGAAAAATTAATCATCAGGAGTAGGCAGAGCCATAAGTAAGTGAGTAAACTGAGATATGACTAAGGAGTTAATCAGGGATATTTTTCCATAAATAGACGGGCATTTACCTCTCCATGGTTGCAGGATCTTGTCTATTTTTACAAGTTTTCTATTGAAATTCATTGTCGAGAGCTTATTTACAGTGGGGCAAAAAAATTATTTAGTAAGCCACGAATTGTGCAAGTTCTCCCACTTAAAAAGATGAGAGAGGCCTGTAATTTTCATCATAGGTACACTTCAACTATGACAGACAAAATGAGGAAAAAACAATGCAGAAAATCACATTGTAGGATTTTTATGAATTTATTTGCAAATTATGGTGGGAAATAAGTATTTGGTCAAACAAGCAAGATTTCTGGGTCTCACAGACCTCTGTCCTCCACTCGTTACCTGTATTAATGGCACCTGTTTGAACTTGTTATCAGTATAAAGACACCTGTCCACAACCTCAAACAGTCACACACCAAAATCCACTATGGCCAGACCAAAGAGCTATCAAAGGACACCAGAAACAAAATTGTAGACCTGCTCCAGGCTGGGAAGACTGAATCTGCAATAGGTAAGCAGCTTGGTTTGAAGAAATCAACTGTAGGAGCAATTATTAGGAAATGGAAGACACAAGACCACTGATAATCTCCCTCGATCAGGGCTCCACGCAAGATCTCACCTCGTGGGTTCAAAATGATCACAAGAACAGGGACCTAGTGAATGACAAGCATTTCAAGGTCTGGGTGGCCTAGCTAGTCTCCAGATCTCAGCCCCATAGAAGTCTTTGGAGGGAGTTGAAAGTCTGTGTTGCCGAGCAACAGCCCCAAACATGCTGCTCTAGAGGAGATCTGCATGGAGAATGGGCCAAAATACCAGCAACAGTGTGTTAAAACCTTGTGAAGACTTACAGAAAACGTTTCACCTCTGTCATTGTAACAAAGGGTATATAACAAAGTATTGAGATAAACTTTGCTATTGACCAAATGCTTATTTTCCACCATAATTTGAAATTCATTAAAAATCCTACAATGTGATTTTCTGGATTTTTTCTTCTAATTTTGTCTGTTTTTCGTATGCTTGATTAGTGTAGTGTCAACAAACGCAGCCACTGTCAGCTAGCCTACAAAGTCAACAACGCAGCCACTGCCAATAGCCTACTTCAGCAGTACTGTATCATTTTTAATAATTTTAATCAATAAGATTCTTGCTACGTGGCTTAACTTTCTGAACATTAGACGTGTAGTCCACTTGTCATTCCAATCTCCTTGCATTAGCGTAGCCTCTTCTGTAGCCTGTCAACTATGTGTCTGTCTATCCCTGTTCTCTCCCTCTCTGCACAGACCATACAAAAACGCTCCCACCGGCGTGGCGCTGCCACTAATCTGAGTGGTCCAGCGCCTTGCGACCACGTGGAGTTCAGGTCTCCGGTAGCCTCTGGAACTGCCGATCTGCAGCCAACAAGACAGAGTTCATCTCAGCCTATGCCTCCCTCCAGTCCCTCGACTTCTTGCACTGACAGAAACATGGATCACCACAGATAACACTGCTTCTCTACTATCTCTCTTCGTCGCCCACGTGTTCCGCACCCGAGGCTTCTGGTCAGCGGGGTGGTGGCATAGGATCCTTATCTCTCCCATGTGGTCATTCTCTCTTTCTCCCCTTACCCATCTGTCTATCGCCTCCTTTGAATTTCATGCTGTCACAGTTACCAGCCCTTTCAAGCTTAACATCCTTATCATTTATCGCCCTCCAGGTCCCCTCGGAGGAGTTCATCAATGAGCTTGATGCCTTGATAAGCTCCTTTCCTGAGGACGGCTCACCTCTCACAGTTCTGGGCGACTTTAACCTCCCCCGTCTACCTTTGACTCATTCCTCTCTGCCTCCTTCTTTCCCTCCTCTCCTCTTTTGACCTCACCCTCTCACCTTCCCCCTACTCACAAGGCAGGCAATACGCTCGACCTCATCTTTACTAGATGCTGTTCTTCCACTAACCTCATTGCAACTCCCTCCAAGTCTCCGACCACTACCTTGTATCCTTTTCCCTCTCGCTCTCATCCAACACTTCCCACTGCCCCTGCGGGATGGTATCGCGCCCCGTCCCAACCTTCGCTCTCTCTCCCCCACTCTCTCTCCTCTTCCATCCTATCATCTCTTCCCTCTGCTCAAACCTTCTCCAACCTATCTCCTGATTCTGCCTCCTCAACCCTCCCTCTCCTCCCCTTTCTGCATCCTTTGACTCTCTATGTCCCTATCTTCCAGGCCGGCTCGGTCCTCCCCTCCGCTCCGTGGCTTGGCGACTCAATGCGAGCTCACAGAACAGGGCTCCGGAAGGCGAGCGGAAATGGAGAAAACTTCGCCTCCCTGCGGACCTGGCATCCTTTCCTCCCTCCTCTCTACATTTTCCTCCTCTGTCTCTGCTGCTAAAGCCACTTTCTACCACTCTAAATTCCAAGCATCTGCCTCTAACCCTAGGAAGCTCTTTGCCACATTCTCCTCCCTCCTGAATCCTCCTCCCCTCCCCCCTCCTCCCTCTCTGCAGATGACTTCGTCAACCATTTTGAAAAAGAAAGATCGACTGACATCCGATCCTCGTTTGCTAAGTCAAACAACACCGCTGGTTCTGCTCACACTGCCCTACCCTGTGCTCTGACCTCTTTCTCCCCTCTCTCTCCAGATGAAATCTCGCGTCTTGTGACGGCCGGCCGCCCAACAACCTGCCCCGCTCGACCCTATCCCCTCCTCTCTTCTCCAGACCATTTCCGGAGACCTTCTCCCTTACCTCACCTCGCTCATCAACTTATCCCTGACCGCTGGCTACGTCCTTCCGTCTTCAAAGAGAGCGAGAGAGTTGCACCTTCTGAAAAAAACCTACCTCGATCCCTCCGATGTCAACTTCACAGACCAGTGTATTCTTTCTTTTCTCCAAAACTCTTGACGTGCCGTCCCTTGGTCAGCTCTCCCGCTATCTCTCTCAAGAATGACCTTCTTGATCCAAATCAGTCAGGTTTAAAGACTAGTCATTCGACTAGAGACTGCTCTTCTCTGCTCTCACGGAGGCGCTCCGCACCGCTAAAGCTAACTCTCTCTCCTCTGCTCTCATCCTTCTAGACCTATCGGCTGCCTTCGATACTGTGAACCATCAGATCCTCCTCTCCACCCTCTCCGAGTTGGGCATCTCCGGCGCGGCCCACGCTTGGATTGCGTCCTACCTGACAGGTCGCTCCTACCAGGTGGCGTGGCGAGAATCTGTCTCCTCACCACGCGCTCTCACCACTGGTGTCCCCCAGGGCTCTGTTCTAGGCCCTCTCCTATTCTCGCTATACACCAAGTCACTTGGCTCTGTCATAACCTCACATGGTCTCTCCTATCATTGCTATGCAGACGACACACAATTAATCTTCTCCTTTCCCCCTTCTGATGACCAGGTGGCGAATCGCATCTCTGCATGTCTGGCAGACATATCAGTGTGGATGACGGATCACCACCTCAAGCTGAACTTCGGCAAGACGGAGCTGCTCTTCCTCCCGGGGAAGGACTGCCCGTTCCATGATCTCGCCATCACGGTTGACAACTCCATTGTGTCCTCCTCCCAGAGCGCTAAGAACCTTGGCGTGATCCTGGACAACAAACTGTCGTTCTCAACTAACATCAAGGCGGTGGCCCGTTCCTGTAGGTTCATGCTCTACAACATCCGCAGAGTACGACCCTGCCTCACACAGGAAGCGGCGCAGGTCCTAATCCAGGCACTTGTCATCTCCCGTCTGGATTACTGCAACTCGCTGTTGGCTGGGCTCCCTGCCTGTGCCATTAAACCCCTACAACTCATCCAGAACGCCGCAGCCCGTCTAGTGTTCAACCTTCCCAAGTTCTCTCACGTCACCCCGCTCCTCCGCTCTCTCCACTGGCTTCCAGTTGAAGCTCGCATCCGCTACAAGACCATGGTGCTTGCCTACGGAGCTGTGAGGGGAACGGCACCTCAGTACCTCCAGGCTCTGATCAGGCCCTACACCCAAATAAGGGCACTGCGTTCATCCACCTCTGGCCTGCTCGCCTCCCTACCACTGAGGAAGTACAGTTCCCGCTCAGCTCAGTCAAAACTGTTCGCTGCTCTGGCTCCCCAATGGTGGAACAAACTCCTCACGACGCCAGGACAGCGGAGTCAATCACCACCTTCCGGAGACACCTGAAACCCCACCTCTTTAAGGAATACCTAGGATAGGATAAAGTAATCCTTCTCACCCTCCCCCTTAAAATATTTAGATGCACTATTGTAAAGTGGTTGTTCCACTGGATGTCATAAGGTGAATGCACCAATTTGTAAGTCGCTCTGGATAAGAGCGTCTGCTAAATGACTTAAA
>NW_025754789.1:0-8607 GCF_021184085.1 Oncorhynchus gorbuscha
AACTACATCCTATGGGCCCTGAACCCTATTCCATACGCCCTACGGCTCCTGAATCCTCTTCACAACACCAGTTGTACCCTATTTGCACTACATCCTATGGGTCCTGAACTCTGTTCACTACACCCTATGGGCCTTGAACTATTCACTATACCCTTAGGGCCCTAGAACCTATTCACTATACCCTACGGCCCCTGAACCCTATTCGCTAAACGCAATGGCCCCTGAACCCTATTCACTACACGCAATGTCCCCTGAACCCAATTCACTCTTTCCTATGGGTCCTGAACCCTGTTTCCTCTACCCTATTGGCACTGAACCCTATTCCCTACACCCTATGGGCCCTGAACCCTACTTTCTACACCTTATGGGCCCTGAACCCTATTCACTACACCATATGTACTCTATTTGCACTACATCCTACGGGTCCTGAACTATTTTCCCTACACCCTATGGGCCCTGAACCCTATTTTCTACACCATATGGGCCCTGAACCATATTCACCACACCTTATGGACCCTGAATTCTATTCACTACACCTTATGAGCAATGCATTAAATCAAATGCACCCTATGGGCCCTGAACCATATTCACCACACCTTAAGGGCCCAGGGCCCTATTCACTACACCCTTTATCCCCTGAACCCTTTCACTACACCCTATGTCCCCTGAACCATATTCACTACACCCTATGGGTCCTGAACCCCATTCACTAAATCATATGGGCCCTGAACCATATTCACTACACCTTATGGGCACTGAACTTGATTCACTACACCCTATGGGCCCTGAACCCTGTTCCCTACACCCTATGTGCCCTGAACCTGATTCCTACACCTTATGGGTCTGAACCATATTCACAAAACCTTATGGGCCCTCACTACACCTTATGGGCCCTGAACCATGTGCACTACACCTAATTGGCCCATAACTCTGTTCACTACACCTTACTACACCCTATAGGCGCTGAACCCCATTTGCTACACCCTATGGGCCCTGGAATCCTATTCAAAACACCCTTAAGGCCCTGAACGCATTCACTACACCCTGTTGGCCCTGAACCCTATTAACTACATCCTATGGGCCCTGAACCCTATTCCATACGCCCTACGGCTCCTGAATCCTCTTCACAACACCAGTTGTACCCTATTTGCACTACATCCTATGGGCCCTGAACCCTATTCCATACGCCCTACGGCTCCTGAATCCTCTTCACAACACCAGTTGAACAATATTTGCACTACACCCTATGGGTCCTGAACTCTGTTCACTACACCTATGGGCCTTGAACTATTCACTATACCCTTAGGGCCCTAGTACCTATTCACTATACCCTACGGCCCCTGAACCCTATTCGCTAAACGCAATGGCCCCTGAACCCTATTCACTACACGCAATGTCCCCTGAACCCAATTCACTCTTTCCTATGGGTCCTGAACCCTGATTCCTCTACCCTATTGGCACTGAACCCTATTCCCTACACCATATGGGCACTGAACCATATTCCCTACAGCCATATGGGTCCTGAACTCTATTCACTACACGCAATGGCCCCTGAAACAATTCACTCTTTTGGGTCCTGAACCGTGTTTCCTCTCCTATGGGCCTGAACCCCATTCCTAACACCCTGTTACAGAACTCTATTCACTGTACCCTGTTGGCCCTGAACCCTATTAACTTCATCCTATGGCCTTGTTCCCTTTTCACTTCACCCTATGGGCCCTGAACCCTATTCCCTACACCCTATGGGCCCTGAACCCTACTTTCTACACCTTATGGGCCCTGAACCCTATCCACTACACCATATGTACTCTATTTGCACTACACCCTACGGGTCCTGAACTATTTTCCCTACACCCTATGGGCCCTGAACCCTATTTTCTACACCATATGGGCCCTGAACCATATTCACCACACCTTATGGGCCCTGAATTCTATTCACTACACCTTATGAGCAATGCATTAAATCAAATGCACCCTATGGGCCCTGAACCATATTCACCACACCTTAAGGGCCCAGGGCCCTATTCACTACACCCTTTATCCCCTGAACCCTTTTCACTACACCCTATGTCCCCTGAACCCCATTCACTAAATCATATGGGCCCTGAACCATATTCACTACACCTTATGGGCACTGAACTTGATTCACTACACCCTATGGGCCCTGAACCCTGTTCCCTACACCCTATGTGCCCTGAACTTAATTCCCTACACCTTATGGGTCCTGAACCATATTCACAAAACCTTATGGGCCCTCACTACACCTTATGGGCCCTGAACCATGTGCACTACACCTAATTGGCCCATAACTCTGTTCACTACACCTTACTACACCCTATAGGCGCTGAACCCCATTTGCTACACCCTATGGGCCCTGAATCCTATTCAAAACACCCTTAAGGCCCTGAACGCAATTCACTACACCCTGTTGGCCCTGAACCCTATTAACTACATCCTATGGGCCCTGAACCCTATTCCATACGCCCTACGGCTCCTGAATCCTCTTCACAACACCAGTTGTACCCTATTTGCACTACACCCTATGGGTCCTGAACTCTGTTCACTACACCCTATGGGCCTTGAACTATTCACTATACCCTTAGGGCCCTAGTACCTATTCACTATACCCTACGGCCCCTGAACCCTATTCGCTAAACGCAATGGCCCCTGAACCCTATTCACTACACGCAATGTCCCCTGAACCCAATTCACTCTTTCCTATGGGTCCTGAACCCTGTTTCCTCTACCCTATTGGCACTGAACCCTATTCCCTACACCATATGGGCACTGAACCATATTCCCTACAGCCTATGGGTCCTGAACTCTATTCACTACACGCAATGGCCGCTGAACCCAATTCACTCTTTCCTATGGGTCCTGAACCGTGTTTCCTCTACCCTATGGGCCCTGAACCCCATTCCTAACACCCTGTTGGCCCAGAACTCTATTCACTGTACCCTGTTGGCCCTGAACCCTATTAACTTCATCCTATGGCCTTGTTCCCTTTTCACTTCACCCTATGGGCCCTGAACCCTATTCCCTACACCCTATGGGCCCTGAACCCTACTTTCTACACCTTATGGGCCCTGAACCCTATTCACTACACCATATGTACTCTATTTGCACTACACCCTACGGGTCCTGAACTATTTTCCCTACACCCTATGGGCCCTGAACCCTATTCGCTAAACGCAATGGCCCCTGAACCCTATTCACTACACGCAATGTCCCCTGAACCCAATTCACTCTTTCCTATGGGTCCTGAACCCTGTTTCCTCTACCCTATTGGCACTGAACCCTATTCCCTACACCATATGGGCACTGAACCATATTCCCTACAGCCTATGGGTCCTGAACTCTATTCACTACACGCAATGGCCCCTGAACCCAATTCACTCTTTCCTATGGGTCCTGAACCGTGTTTCCTCTACCCTATGGGCCCTGAACCCCATTCCTAACACCCTGTTGGCCCAGAACTCTATTCACTGTACCCTGTTGGCCCTGAACCCTATTAACTTCATCCTATGGCCTTGTTCCCTTTTCACTTCACCCTATGGGCCCTGAACCCTATTCCCTACACCCTATGGGCCCTGAACCCTACTTTCTACACCTTATGGGCCCTGAACCCTATTCACTACACCATATGTACTCTATTTGCACTACACCCTACGGGTCCTGAACTATTTTCCCTACACCCTATGGGCCCTGAACCCTATTTTCTACACCATATGGGCCCTGAACCATATTCACCACACCTTATGGGCCCTGAATTCTATTCACTACACCTTATGAGCAATGCATTAAATCAAATGCACCCTATGGGCCCTGAACCATATTCACCACACCTTAAGGGCCCAGGGCTCTATTCACTACACCCTTTATCCCCTGAACCCTTTTCACTACACCCTATGTCCCCTGAACCATATTCACTACACCCTATGGGTCCTGAACCCCATTCACTAAATCATATGGGCCCTGAACCATATTCACTACACCTTATGGGCACTGAACTTGATTCACTACACCCTATGGGCCCTGAACCCTATTCACTAAATCATATGGGCCCTGAACCCTATTCACTACACCTTATGGGCACTGAACTTGATTCACTACACCTTATGGGTCCTGAACCATATTCACTAAATCATATGGGCCCTGAACCCTATTCACTACACCTTATGGGCACTGAACTTGATTCACTACACCCTATGGGCCCTGAACCCTATTCACTACACCTTATGTGCCCTGAACTTGATTCCCTACACCTTATGGGTCCTGAACCATATTCACAAAACCTTATGGGCCCTCACTACACCTTATGGGCCCTGAACCATGTGCACTACACCTAATTGGCCCATAACTCTGTTCACTACACCTTACTACACCCTATAGGCGCTGAACCCCATTTGCTACACCCTATGAGCCCTGAATCGTATTCAAAACACCCTTAAGGCCCTGAACCCTATTAACTACATCCTATGGGCCCTGAACCCTATTCCATACGCCCTACGGCTCCTGAATCCTCTTCACAACACCAGTTGTACCCTATTTGCACTACACCCTATGGGTCCTGAACTCTGTTCACTACACCCTATGGGCCTTGAACTATTCACTATACCCTTGGCCCAGAACCTATTCACTATACCCTACGCCCCTGAACCCTATTCGCTAAACGCAATGGCCCCTGAACCCTATTCACTACACGCAATGTCCCCTGAACCCAATTCACTCTTTCCTATGGGTCCTGAACCCTGTTTCCTCTACCCTATTGGCACTGAACCCTATTCCCTACACCCTATGGGCCCTGAACCCTACTTTCTACACCTTATGGGCCCTGAACCCTATTCACTACACCATATGTACTCTATTTGCACTACATCCTACGGGTCCTGAACTATTTTCCCTACACCCTATGGGCCCTGAACCCTATTTTCTACACCATATGGGCCCTGAACCATATTCACCACACCTTATGGACCCTGAATTCTATTCACTACACCTTATGAGCAATGCATTAAATCAAATGCACCCTATGGGCCCTGAACCATATTCACCACACCTTAAGGGCCCAGGGCCCTATTCACTACACCCTTTATCCCCTGAACCCTTTTCACTACACCCTATGTCCCCTGAACCATATTCACTACACCCTATGGGTCCTGAACCCCATTCACTAAATCATATGGGCCCTGAACCATATTCACTACACCTTATGGGCACTGAACTTGATTCACTACACCCTATGGGCCCTGAACCCTGTTCCCTACACCCTATGTGCCCTGAACTTGATTCCCTACACCTTATGGGTCCTGAACCATATTCACAAAACCTTATGGGCCCTCACTACACCTTATGGGCCCTGAACCATGTGCACTACACCTAATTGGCCCATAACTCTGTTCACTACACCTTACTACACCCTATAGGCGCTGAACCCCATTTGCTACACCCTATGAGCCCTGAACGCAATTCACTACACCCTGTTGGCCCTGAACCCTATTAACTACATCCTATGGGCCCTGAACCCTATTCCATACGCCCTACGGCTCCTGAATCCTCTTCACAACACCAGTTGTACCCTATTTGCACTACACCCTATGGGTCCTGAACTCTGTTCACTACACCCTATGGGCCTTGAACTATTCACTATACCCTTAGGGCCCTAGTACCTATTCACTATACCCTACGGCCCCTGAACCCTATTCGCTAAACGCAATGGCCCCTGAACCCTATTCACTACACGCAATGTCCCCTGAACCCAATTCACTCTTTCGTATGGGTCCTGAACCCTGTTTCCTCTACCCTATTGGCACTGAACCCTATTCCCTACACCATATGGGCACTGAACCATATTCCCTACAGCCTATGGGTCCTGAACTCTATTCACTACACGCAATGGCCCCTGAACCCAATTCACTCTTTCCTATGGGTCCTGAACCGTGTTTCCTCTACCCTATGGGCCCTGAACCCCATTCCTAACACCCTGTTGGCCCAGAACTCTATTCACTGTACCCTGTTGGCCCTGAACCCTATTAACTTCATCCTATGGCCTTGTTCCCTTTTCACTTCACCCTATGGGCCCTGAACCCTATTCCCTACACCCTATGGGCCCTGAACCCTACTTTCTACACCTTATGGGCCCTGAACCCTATTCACTACACCATATGTACTCTATTTGCGCTACACCCTACGGGTCCTGAACTATTTTCCCTACACCCTATGGGCCCTGAACCCTATTTTCTACACCATATGGGCCCTGAACCATATTCACCACACCTTATGGGCCCTGAAGTCTATTCACTACACCTTATGAGCAATGCATTAAATCAAATGCACCCTATGGGCCCTGAACCATATTCACCACACCTTAAGGGCCCAGGGCTCTATTCACTACACCCTTTATCCCCTGAACCCTTTTCACTACACCCTATGTCCCCTGAACCATATTCACTACACCCTATGGGTCCTGAACCCCATTCACTAAATCATATGGGCCCTGAACCATATTCACTACACCTTATGGGCACTGAACTTGATTCACTACACCCTATGGGCCCTGAACCCTATTCCCTTACATCCTATGTGCCCTGAACTTGATTCCCTACACCTTATGGGTCCTGAACCATATTCACAAAACCTTATGGGCCCTCACTACACCTTATGGGCCCTGAACCATTCACTACACCTAATTGGCCCATAACTCTGTTCACTACACCTTACTACACCCTATAGGCGCTGAACCCCATTTGCTACACCCTATGGGCCCTGAATCGTATTCAAAAACACTCCTAAGGCCCTGAACGCACCACTACACCCTATGGGCCCTGAATCCTATTCAAAACACCCTTAAGGGGGCTTTATCCAGGGGTGTTATCCAGGGACGTTATCCAGGGACGTTATCCAGGGACGTCATCCAGGGGCGTTATCCAGGGGCGTTATCCAGGGGCGTAATCCAGGGGCGTGTCTTAGGGGCGTTATCCAGGGGCGTTATCCAGGGACGTTATCCAGGGACGTCATCCAGGGGCGTTATCCAGGGGCGTTATCCAGGGGCGTTATCCAGGGGCGTTATCCAGGGGCGTTATCCAGGGGCGTTATCCAGGGGCGTGTCTTAGGGGCGTTATCCAGGGGCGTGACGTAGGGGTGTTATCCAGGGGCGTTATCCAGGGGATTGACGTAGGGGGCGTTATCCAGGGGGTGACGAGGGGTGTTATCCAGGTGTGACGTGAGGGGCGCATTCAGGGGTGTTATCCAGGGAGTGACGAGGGGCGTTATCCAGGGAGTGACGAGGGTGTTATCCAGGGGTGTGACGAGGGGTGTTATCCAGGGTGTTATCCAGGAGTGACGAGGGGCGTTATCCAGGGAGTGACGAGGGGTGTTATCCAGGGGTGTGACGTAGGGGCGTTATCCAGGGGTGTGACGTAGGGGTGTTATCCAGGGGAGTGACGTAGGGGCGTTATCCAGGGGTGTGACGTAGGGGCGTTATCCAGGGGAGTGACGTAGGGGCATTATCCAGAGGTGTTATACAGGGGCGTGACGTAGGGGCGTTATCCATGGGCGTGACGTAGGGGCGTTATCCATGGGCGTTATCCAGGGGCGTGACGTAGGGGCGTTATCCAGGGGCATTATCCAGGGGTGTTATCCAGGGGCGTGACGTAGGGGCGTTATCCAGGGGCGTGACGTAGGGGCGTTATCCAGGGGTGTGACGTAGGGGCGTTATCCAGGGGCGTTATCCAGGGGCGTTATCCAGGGGCGTTGGTCCAGGGGCGTTATCCAGGGTGTTATCCAGGGCGTTATCCAGGGGCGCATTCAGGGGCGTGACGTAGGGGCGTTATCCAGGGCGTTATCCAGGGCGTTATCCAGGGCGTGACGTAGGGGCGTTATCCAGGGGGTTATCCAGGGGCGTTATCCAGGGGCATTATCCAGGGGCGTTATCCAGGGGCGTGACGTAGGGGCGTTATCCAGGGGCGTTATCCAGGGGCGTTATCCAGGGGCGTGATGTAGGGGCGTTATCCAGGGGCGTGACGTAGGGACGTTATCCAGGGGCGTTATCCAGGGGCGTGACGTAGGGGTGTTATCCAGGAGTGTTATCCAGGGGCGTTATCCAGGAGTGTTATCCAGGGGCGTTATCCAGGGGTGTTATCCAGGGGCGTTATCCAGGGGCGTCATCCAGGGGTGTTATCCAGGGGCGTGACGTAGGGGTGTTATCCAGGGGCGTGACGTAGGGGCGTTATCCAGGGGCGTTATCCAGGGGCGTTATCCAGGTGTGTTATCCAGGGGCGTGACGTAGGGGCGTTATCCAGGGGTTTTATCCAGGGGCGTTTATCCAGGGTGTTATCGGGCCGTTATCCAGGGGCGTGACGAGGGGTGTTATCCAGGGCGTGACGAGGGGTGTTATCCAGGGGCGTTATCCAGGGGAAGGTGACGTAGGGGTGTTATCCAGTGTTATCCAGGGGTGTTATCCAGGGGCGTTATCCAGGGGCGTGACGTAGGGGGCGTTATCCAGGGCGTTATCCAGGGCGTTATCCAGGGGCGTTATCCAGCGGTGTTATCCAGGGGCGTTATCCAGGGAGTGACGTAGGGGTGTGATTAAGTGGTCACGTTATGTCG
>NW_025754790.1:0-8604 GCF_021184085.1 Oncorhynchus gorbuscha
GTATAACATACTACATAGAGACAGTATATCTGGTATAACATACTACAGAGAGACAGTATATATAGTATAACATACTACAAAGAGACGGTATATCTAGTACTGTATAACATACTACAGAGAGACAGTATATCTGGTATAACATACTACAGAGAGACAGTATATATAGTATAACATACTACAGAGAGACAGTATATCTAGTATAACATACTACAGAGAGACGGTATATCTAGTATAACATACTACAGAGAGACAGTATATCTAGTACTGTATAACATACTACAGAGAGACGGTATATATAGTATAACATACTAAATAGAGACAGTATATCTGGTATAACATACTACAGAGAGACAGTATATATAGTATAACATACTACAGAGAGACAGTATATCTGGTATAACATACTACAGACAGACAGTATATCTGGTATAACATACTACAGAGAGACAGTATATATAGTATAACATACTACAGAGAGACAGTATATCTGGTATAACATACTACAGAGAGACAGTATATCTGGTATAACATACTACAGAGAGACAGTATATATAGTATAACATACTACAGAGAGACAGTATATCTGGTATAACATACTACAGAGAGACAGTATATCTGGTATAACATACTACAGAGAGACAGTATATATAGTATAACATACTACAGAGAGACAGTATATCTGGTATAACATACTACAGAGAGACAGTATATATAGTATAACATACTACAGAGAGACAGTATATCTGGTATAACATACTACAGAGAGACAGTATATCTGGTATAACATACTACAGAGAGAAAGTATATATAGTATAACATTCTACAGAGAGACAGTATATCTAGTACTGTATAACATACTACAGAGAGACGGTATATATAGTATAACATACTACATAGAGACAGTATATCTGGTATAACATACTACATAGAGACAGTATATCTGGTATAACATACTACAGAGAGACAGTATATCTAGTATAACATACTACAGAGAGACAGTATATATAGTATAACATACTACAAAGAGACAGTATATCTAGTATAACATACTACAGAGAGACAGTATATCTAGTACTGTATAACATACTACAGAGAGACAGTATATCTAGTACTGTATAACATACTACAGAGAGACGGTATATATAGTATAACATACTACAGAGAGACAGTATATCTGGTATAACATACTACAGAGAGACAGTATATCTGGTATAACATACTACAGAGAGACAGTATATATAGTATAACATACTACAGAGAGACAGTATATCTGGTATAACATACTACAGAGAGACAGTATATCTGGTATAACATACTACAGAGAGACAGTATATATAGTATAACATACTACAGAGAGACAGTATATCTGGTATAACATACTACAGAGAGACAGTATATCTGGTATAACATACTACAGAGAGACAGTATATATAGTATAACATACTACAGAGAGACAGTATATCTGGTATAACATACTACAGAGAGACAGTATATCATAGTATAACATACTACAAAGAGACAGTATATCTAGTACTGTATAACATACTACAGAGAGACAGTATATATAGTATAACATACTACAGAGAGACAGTATATCTGGTATAACATACTACAGAGAGACAGTATATCTAGTATAACATACTACAGAGAGACAGTATATCTAGTATAACATACTACAGAGAGACAGTATATCTAGTATAACATACTACAGAGAGACAGTATATCTAGTACTGTATAACATACTACAGAGAGACGGTATATATAGTATAACATACTAAATAGAGACAGTATATATAGTATAACATACTACAGAGAGACAGTATATCTGGTATCACATACTACAGAGAGACAGTATGTCTGGTATAACATACTACAGAGAGAAAGTATATATAGTATAACATTCTACAGAGAGACAGTATATATAGTATAACATACTACAGAGAGACAGTATATCTGGTATAACATACTACAGAGAGACAGTATATATAGTATAACATACTACAGAGAGACAGTATATCTGGTATAACATACTACAGAGAGACAGTATATCTGGTATAACATACTACAGAGAGACAGTATATATATGTATAACATACTACAGAGAGACAGTATATCTGTTATAACATACTACAGAGAGACAGTATATCTGGTATAACATACTACATAGAGACAGTATATCTGGTATAACATACTACAGAGAGACAGTATATCTGGTATAACATACTACAGAGAGACAGTATATCTGGTATAACATACTACATAGAGACAGTATATCTGGTATAACATACTACAGAGAGACAGTATATCTGGTATAACATACTACATAGAGACGGTATATCTAGTATAACATACTACATAGAGACAGTATATCTGGTATAACATACTACAGAGAGACAGTATATCTGGTATAACATACTACATAGAGACGGTATATCTAGTATAACATACTACATAGAGACAGTATATCTGGTATAACATACTACATAGAGACAGTATATCTGGTATAACATACTACAGAGAGACAGTATATGTAGTATAACATACTACAGAGAGACAGTATATCTCGTATAACATACTACATAGAGACAGTATATCTGGTATAACATACTACAGAGAGACAGTATATCTCGTATAACATACTACATAGAGACAGTATATCTAGTATAACATACTACAGAGAGACAGTATATATAGTATAACATACTACAGAGAGACAGTATATCTGGTATAACATACTACAGAGAGACAGTATATCTGGTATAACATACTACAGAGAGACAGTATATATAGTATAACATACTACAGAGAGACAGTATATATAGTATAACATACTACATAGAGGCAGTATATCTGGTATAACATACTACAGAGAGACAGTATATATAGTATAACATACTACAGAGAGACAGTATATCTGGTATAACATACTACATAGAGACAGTATATCTGGTATAACATACTACATAGAGACAGTATATCTAGTATAACATACTACAGAGAGACAGTATATATAGTATAACATACTACAAAGAGACGGTATATCTAGTATAACATACTACAGAGAGACAGTATATCTAGTACTGTATAACATACTACAGAGAGACGGTATATATAGTATAACATACTACATAGAGACAGTATATCTGGTATAACATACTACAGAGAGACAGTATATCTAGTATAACATACTACAGAGAGACAGCATATATAGTATAACATACTACAAAGAGATGGTATATCTAGTACTGTATAACATACTACAGAGAGACGGTATATATAGTATAACATACTACAGAGAGACAGTATATCTAGTACCGTATAACATACTACAGAGAGACAGTATATCTAGTATAACATACTACAGAGAGACGGTATATCTGGTATAACATACTACAGAGAGACAGTATATATAGTATAACATACTACAGAGAGACAGTATATCTGGTATAACATACTACAGAGAGACAGTATATCTGGTATAACATACTACAGAGAGACAGTATATATAGTATAACATACTACAGAGAGACAGTATATCTGGTATAACATTCTACAGAGAGACAGTATATCTGGTATAACATACTACAGAGAGACAGTATATATATGTATAACATACTACAGAGAGACAGTATATCTGTTATAACATACTACAGAGAGACAGTATATCTGGTATAACATACTACAGAGAGACAGTATATCTGGTATAACATACTACAGAGAGACAGTATATATATGTATAACATACTACAGAGAGACAGTATATCTGTTATAACATACTACAGAGAGACAGTATATCTGGTATAACATACTACATAGAGACGGTATATCTAGTATAACATACTACATAGAGACAGTATATCTGGTATAACATACTACAGAGAGACAGTATATATAGTATAACATACTACAGAGAGACAGTATATCTGTTATAACATACTACAGAGAGACAGTATATCTGGTATAACATACTACATAGAGACGGTATATCTAGTATAACATATCACATAGAGACAGTATATCTGGCATAACATACTATGAGACAGTATATATAGTATAACATACTACAAAGAGACGGTATATCTACTGTATAACATACTACAGAGTATATCTAGTACTGTATAACATACTACAGAGAGACAGTATATCTGGTACTGTATAACATACTACAGAGAGACAGTATATCTAGTATAACTTATACAGAGAGACAGTATATCTAGTATAACATACTACATAGAGACAGTATTACAGAGAGACAGTATATCTGGTATAACATACTACAGAGAGACAGTATATCTGGTATAACATACTACAGAGAGACAGTATATCTATGTATAACATACTACAGAGAGAGTATATCTGTTATAACATACATTATATCGTATAACATACTACATAGAGACAGTATATCTGGTATAACATACTACAGAGAGACAGTATATCTGGTATAACATACTACATAGAGACAGTATATCTAGTATAACATACTACAGAGAGATAGTATCTGGTATAACATACTACAGAGAGACAGTATATATAGTATAACATACTACATAGAGACAGTATATCTGGTATAACATACTACAGAGAGACAGTATATATAGTATAACATACTACAAAGAGACAGTATATCTAGTACTGTATAACATACTACAGAGAGACAGTATATATAGTATAACATACTACAGAGAGACAGTATATCTAGTATAACATACTACAGAGAGACAGTATATATAGTATAACATACTACAGAGAGACAGTATATCTAGTATAATACAGAGAGATAGTATATATAGTATAACATACTACAGAGAGACAGTATATCTAGTACTACATGTATAATAACATACTACAGAGAGACGGTATATATAGTATAACATACTAAAGAGAGACAGTATATATAGTATAACATACTACATAGAGACAGTATATCTGGTATCACATACTACAGAGAAACAGTATATCTGGTATAACATACTACAGAGAGACAGTATATATAGTATAACCATTCTACAAAGAGACAGTATATATAGTATAACATACTACAGAGAGACAGTATATCTAGTACTGTATAACATACTACAGAGAGAGAGTATATATAGTATAACATACTAACAGAGAGACAGTATATCTGGTATAACATACTACAGAGACAAGTATATCTGGTATAAACATACTACAGAGATGGTATATCTAGTACTGTATAACATACTACAGAGAGACATATATAGTATAACATACTACAGAGAGACAGTATATCTAGTTATAACATACTACAGAGAGACAGTATATCTAGTATAACATACTACAGAGACAGTATATCTGGTATAACATACTACAGAGAGACAGTATATATAGTATAACATACTACAGAGACAGTATATCTGGTATAACATACTACAGAGAGACAGTATATCTGTATAACATACTACAGAGAGACAGTATATATGTATAACATATACTACAGAGAGACAGTATATCTGTTATAACATACTACATAGAGACAGTATATCTGGTATAACATGCCACAGAGACAGTATATCTGGTATAACATACTACATAGGACAGTATATCTGTTATAACATACTACAGAGAGACAGTATATCTGGTATAACATACTACATAGAGACAGTATATCTAGTATAACATACTACATAGAGACAGTATATCTGGTATAACATACTACAGAGAGACATATATAGTATAACATACTACAAAGAGTATATTTCACACTGGAGAGACATATATCTAGTACTGTATAAGTATAACATACTACAGAGAGACGGTATATATAGTATAACATACTACAGAGAGACAGTATATCTGGTATAACATACTACAGAGAGACAGTATATCTAGTATAACTTACTACATAGAGACAGTATATCTAGTATAACATACTACATAGAGACAGTATATATAGTATAACATACTACATAGAGACAGTATATCTGGTATAACATACTACAGAGAGACAGTATATGTAGTATAACATACTACAGAGAGACAGTATATCTCGTATAACATACTACATAGAGACAGTATATCTGGCATAACATACCACAGAGACAGCATATCTCGTATAACATACTACATTATATCTAGTATAACATTTACAGAGAGACAGTATATATAGTATAACATACTACAGAGAGACATATCTGGTATAACATACTACAGAGAGACAGTATATCTGGTATAACATACTACAGAGAGACAATCTGGTAAAACATACTACAGAGAGATTAAGTATATAGTATAACATACTACAGAGAGAAAGTATATATAGTATAACATACTACATAGAGACAGTATATCTGGTATAACATACTACAGAGAGACAGTATATCGGTATAACATACTACAGAGAGACAGTATATCTGGTATAACATACTACATAGAGACAGTATATCTGGTATAACATACTACATAGAGACAGTATATATCTAGTATAACATACTACAGAGAGACAGTATATATAGTATAACATACTAAAAGACGGTATATCTAGTATAACATACTACAGAGAGACAGTATAACATCTAGTACAGTATATCTGTATAACATACTACAGAGAGACAGTATATATAGTATAACATACTACAGAGAGATGGTATATCTAGGTATAACATACTACAGACAGATGGTATATCTAGTATAACATACTACAGAGAGACAGTATATCTAGTATATCTACAGAGAGACAGTATATCTAGTATAACATACTACAGAGAGACAGTATATCTGGTATAACATACTACAGAGAGACAGTATATATAGTATAACATACTACAGAGAGACAGTATATCTGGTATAACATACTACAGAGACAGTATATCTGGTATAACATACCACAGAGAGACAGTATATATAGTATAACATACTACAGAGAGACAGTATATCTGGTATAACATACTACAGAGAGACAGTATATCTGGTATAACATACTACAGAGAGACAGTATATATATGTATAACATACTAGTATATCTGTATAACATACTACAGAGAGACGGTATATCATAACATACTACATAGAGAGACAGTATATCTGGTATAACATACTACAGAGAGACAGTATATATATGTATAACATACTACAGAGAGACAGTATATCTGTTATAACATACTACAGAGAGACAGTATATCTGGTATAACATATACATAGAGACGGTATATCTAGTATATCTAGTACTGTATAACATACTACATAGAGACGTATATAGTATAACATACTACAAAGAGACGGTATATCTAGTACTGTATAACATACTACAGAGAGATCTAGTATATATAGTATAACATACTACAGAGAGACAGTATATCTGGTATAACATACTACAGAGAGACAGTATATATAGTATAACATACTACAGAGAGACAGAGCATCTAGTATAAATACTACAGAGAGACGGTATATCTGGTATAACATACTACAGAGAGACAGTATATCTAGTTCTGTATAACATACTACAGAGAGACAGTATATATAGTATAACATACTACAGAGAGACAGTATATCTGGTATAACATTCTACAGAGAGACAGTATATCTGGTATAACATACTACAGAGAGACAGTATTTATATGTATAACATACTACAGAGAGACAGTATATCTGTTATAACATACTACAGAGAGACATTATATCTGGTATAACATACTACATAGAGACAGTATATCTGGTATAACATACTACAGAGAGACAGTATATCTGGTATAACATACTACATAGAGACAGCATATCTAGTATAACATACTACAGAGACAGTATATCTGGTATAACATACTACATAGAGACGGTATATCTAGTATAACATACTACATAGAGACAGTATATCTGGTATAACATACTACAGAGAGACAGTATATATAGTATAACATACTACAAAGAGACGGTATATCTAGTACTGTATAACATACTACAGAGAGATGGTATATATAGTATAACATACTACATAGAGACAGTATATCTGGTATAACATACTACAGAGAGACAGTATATATAGTATAACATACTACAGAGAGACAGTATATCTAGTATATACTACAGAGACAGTATATCTAGTATAACATACTACAGAGAGACAGTATATCTAGTTCTGTATAACATACTACAGAGAGATGGTATATATGGTATAACATACTACATAGAGACAGTATATCTACAGAGAGACAGTATATATAGTATAACATACTACAGAGAGACAGTATATCTGGTATAACATACTACAGAGGAGCAGTATATCTGGTATAACATAATACATAGAGACAGTATATCTGGTATAACATACTACATAGAGACAGTATGTCTGGTATAACATACTACAGAGAAAGTATATATAGTATAACATTCTCGCTCTGGATAAGAGCGTCTGCTAAGCCAACTTAATGTAAATGTAATAGTATAACATACTACACAAAGGCAGTATATCTAGTATAACATACTACAGAGGGCAAAATGTATAACATACTACAGAGAGACAGTATATCTGGTATAACATACTACAGAGAGACAGTATATCCTGTATAACATACTACAGAGAGACAGTATATATAGTATAACATACTACAGAGAGACAGTATATCTGGTATAACATACTACAGA
>NW_025754791.1:0-8603 GCF_021184085.1 Oncorhynchus gorbuscha
GGGTTAAATCCACTTCAGTCAGTGTAGATGAAGGGGAGGAGTCAGGTTAAATCCACTTCAGTCAGTGTAGATGAATGGGAGGAGTCAGGGTTAAATCCACTTCAGTCAGTGTAGATGAAGGGGAGGAGTCAGGTTAAATCTACTTCAGTCAGTGTAGATGAAGGGGAGGAGTCAGGTTAAATCCACTTCAGTCAGTGTAGATGAATGGGAGGAGTCGGGTTAAATCCACTTCAGTCAGTGTAGATGAGGGGGAGGAGTCAGGTTAAATCTACTTCAGTCAGTGTAGATGAAGGGGAGGAGTCAGGTTAAATCCACTTCAGTCAGTGTAGATGAAGGGGAGGAGTCGGGTTAAATCCACTTCAGTCAGTGTAGATGAAGGGGAGGAGACCGGATAAAGGAAGGAGTTCTAAACCTTGAGACATGGATTGTGTCTGTGTGTCATTCAGAGGGTGACTGGACAAGACAAAATATTTAAGTGTCTTTGAACGGGGGTAGGGTAGCAGGTGCCAGGCACACTGGTTCTGTCAAGAACTCGAACACTGCTGAGTTTTTCACGCTCAACAGTTTCCCGTGTTTATCAAGAATGGTCCACCATGCAAATGACATCCAGCCAATTTGACACAACTGTGGGAAGCATTGGAGTCAACATGGACCAGCATCCCTGTGGAACACTTTAGACACCTTGTAGAGTCAACATGGACCAGCATCCCTGTGGAACGCTTTAGACACCTTGTAGAGTCAACATGGACCAGCATCCCTGTGGAACGCTATAGACACCTTGTAGAGTCAACATGGGCCAGCATCCCTGTGGAACGCTATAGACACCTTGTAGAGTCAACATGGGCCAGCATCCCTGTGGAAAGCTATAGACACCTTGTAGAGTCAACATGGGCCAGCATCCCTGTGGAACGCTATAGACACCTTGTAGAGTCAACATGGGCCAGCATCCCTGTGGAAAGCTATAGACACCTTGTAGAGTCAACATGGGCCAGCATCCCTGTGGAACGCTTTAGACACCTTGTAGAATCAACATGGACCAGTCTCCCTGTGGAACGCTTTAGACACCTTGTAGAGTCCATTCCCTGATGAATTGAGGCAGTTCTGAGGGTAAAAGAGGGTGCAACTCAATATTAGGAAGGTGTTCCTAATGTTTTGTACACTCTGTGTATGTACCTATCCAGGACTTTGATTGACGGTCAAAATCAAATAATAATTAGTAGTATGATACAGCATGTCCTAATTTGGGAGAAATAAAATGTATCTTTTATGATGAATTTTAGCAGCCCAAGTGATTATTTGTCCACCATATACCGAAGCTGCTTAATCAGTAAACATATTCGTAATTTAACAGACTCTCTGATCCAGAGCCACTACAGCAGTGAGTGAGTACATATGGGAATCGACCCCACAACGCTCCACCAACTGAGCCACACTGAACCTTCCTACTGTATACTGGTGCAGGGTCTTAATTTGAACCAGTTTGTTACAACAGGAAAATAATCCTGCAGCAACAGGAGATGTGTATTATAATGAATGATAAGAGGCTCTTTTTCGTCTTTACTACTGAATAGTGGCTGTTCCAGCTGTGTTCCAGGTATATAATAATATAATAATATATGCCATTTAGCAGACGCTTTTATCCAAAGCGACTTAGTCATGTGTGCATACATTCTACGTATGGGTGGTCCCGGGGATCGAACCCACTACCCTGGCGTTACAAGCACCATGCTCTACCAACTGAGCTACAGAAGGACCACAATATATGGGAGTTAATATGAATACTGGAGATAGAGACACTGTTGAGAAAAAATAAATAACAATAAAAACGAAGACGTTTATTTAAAACCCCCCAAAAAATCATCCTGCATAAATAAAACATAAATATTTTAAAGCACCAATAGAGAGAAGCCTTGAACACACAGATCTCAGGCCGTCATCAGTGTGGATGTCAGCGCACACGCCTGTCTTCTACAGATCATTTCTGTAGCTCAGTTGGTAGAGCATGGCGCTTGTAACGCCAGGGTAGTGGGTTCGATCCCCGGGACCACCCATACGTAGAATGTATGCACACAAGCCTGTAAGTCGCTTTGGATAAAAGCGTCTGCTAAATGGCATATATTATTATTATATTTCATGTCACATGACCAAGAAAGAAACCATCAAAGTATAACAGAAGGTGATCACCAACCTGTCCATCTCCAAGCCTTGCTTGTCATTCACCAAATATATATATATATATATAGTATGTGAACACCTGCTTGTTGAACGTCATCATTATACAATCATGGGCTTTAATATGGAGTTGGTCCCCTCTTTGCTGCTATAACAGCCTCCAGTCTTCTGGGATGGCTTTCTGCTAGATGTTGGAAGATTGCTGCTATAACAGCCTCCACTCTTCTGGGAAGGCTTTCCACTAGATGTTGTAACATTGCTGCTATAACAGCCTCCACTCTTCTGGGAAGGCTTTCCTCTAGATGTTGGAACATTGCTGCTATAACAGCCTCCACTCTTCTGGGAAGGTATTCCACTAGATGTTGGAACATTGCTGCCATAACAGCCTCCACTCTTCTGGGAAGGCTTTCCACTAGATGTTGTAACATTGCTGCTATAACAGCCTCCACTCTTCTGGGAAGGCTTTCCACTAGATGTTGTAACATTGCTGCTATAACAGCCTCCACTCTTCTGGGAAGGCTTTCCACTAGATGTTGGAACATTGCTGCAGGGACTTGCTTTCATTCAGCCACAAGAGCATTAGTGATGTCGGGTGCTGATGTTGGGCGATTTAGGCCATGCAATCAGCGTTCCAATTCATCCCAAAGGTATTCGATGGGGTTGAGGTCAGGGCTCTGTGCAGGCCTGTCAAGTTATTCCATATAGATCTCGACAAACCATTTCTGTATGGGCCTCGCTTTGTGCTCGGGGGCATTGGCATGCTGAAACAGGAAAGGGCCTTCACAAAACTGTTGCCACAAAGATGGAACCACAAAATGTTAGCACACACACCTGGCTTCTACAGTGTGCTGAATGTCATTGTATGCTGCAGAGTTAAGATTTCCCTTCCCTTGAACTAAGGGGCCTGAACCATGATAAACAGCCGCAGACCATTATACCTCCTCCACCAAACTTTACAGTTGGCACTATGCATTCATGCAGGTAGTGTTCTGGCGTCCGCCAAACCCAGATTCGTCTGTCGGACTGCCAGGTGGTGAAGCGTGATTGATTCTTCACTCCAGAGAACAAGTTTCCAGAGTCCAATGGCGGCGAGCTTTACACCACTCCAGACGATGTTTGGCATTGCTCATTGTGATCTTAGGCTTGTGTGCGGCTGCTCGGCCATGGAAATTGCTTCCAGAGGCAGTTTGGAACTCGGTAGTGAGTGTTGCAACCAAGGACAGATTTTTTTTTTTTACACACTACACATTTCAGCACTCTGCGGTCCCTGTTCTGTGAGCTTGTGTGGCCTACCATTTTGTTTCTGAACCGTTGTTTCTCCTAGACATTTCCACTTCACAATAATAGCACTTACAGTGTACTGGACAGCTCTAGCAGGGCAGAAATTTGATGAACAGACTTGTTGGAAGGTGGCATTGTACAGTATGATGGTGCCATGTTGAAAGAAGAAGCCTTGAACACACAGCGAAGTTGATAGTTTTTTTTTTATGACTAGAGAGAGACTCAATACATACAGCAAAGAGCTGTTAAATAAATTCATTTTGAATTAAGTTGTTTTTCAGCACTTTGTCAACACTTTGTTCAACAATTTTATGAGCCATAAAATGCTTGTTTCGATAAGCTTGCGTTATTTGCTGCTTGTCTTTTTTAATATCGAGGAATATTTCACCTTCTCTGATTTACAGGAGCAACAACATGAATTGATGCATGAGGCAGAAATAATGCAGTGCGACTTGAGTTTCGCCGTCAGCTGGAAAGATGGTCCCCTTTTCTCATCGGAGGGAGGGAGGGTTGGGAGATGGGGGGGACGGTGAGTCAGATGAGAGGCAGCCTCACCGCTGCCCCCCCCCTCCCCTCAGACTGGCCATCAGCTGGAAAGATGGTCCCCTTTTCTCATCGGAGGGAGGGAGGGTTGGGAGATAGGGGGGACGGTGAGTCAGATGAGAGGCAGCCTCACCGCTGCCCCCCCCCCTCCCCTCAGACTGGCCATCAGCTGGAAGACGGTCCCCTTTTCTCAGCAGAGGGAGGGAGGGAGGGCTGGGAGATGGGGGGGAGATGAGAGGCAGCCTCACAACCAGTGGCGACCTGTCATTCCGAGCAAGTGGGAATTGTTTTTTTGGGTGGGTGCTTGCCTGTTTTGCATGTTATTTTGGCATTAATACATGTCACATCAGTTTGCAAACATCATTAAGTTAATAAAGCCACATATAAACATGGTCTCTTTTTTGTTTTCTTGAGTAAATGCAGCTCCAAGATGTAGGTGTTTCAGCTTAGCTCAGTGCTTTCTGTGGTGGTGGGGCATCCAGTGGAAAATACGGAGCGTTGCGCCGTGATTGGCTCAGTGTTCCGTCACTCATGGGGACACTACGTCAATGGGAAGTCCGGGTAGACTTAGAAAATTGTAGCCTTTTGGGTGCTACCATAGTTACATAAAAAATTCCCATCCAAGAAGGCTCAAGGTCATTGGCCACAGATAAAATGTCAACATATTTTCAAAATCTACACTCTACTATGCAAATCCTTTTCAATCCTTGCCATATGAAGAGAAATAATGAAGGTAAATTATAGACATATCGGTGCTCATTGGACATTACACACCAATTTGGAAATTGCAAATTCAACAATGAGTGGTTTGGAAGGAAGTGAGCACAACACAACAAGGTGAGTCCACAATATGCCTTGTGTGCTGCTGCATAAATTATGTAATATGCCAGGGAGATATATATATATACTGTAGCTAAGAAACGAATACCAAGTGTATGTTGTGTGGTAAGCTGTTTGTAGCCCATGTGCCTCACACTAATCATTTTTGTCCCTTTTCACCTCTTAATTTCACCTAGCTGTTTTAGAGAAATGAACAAATATTGTAAGAGCTTTCATTGTCTGCTTATATGCCCCCGTTATTTATCCTACTGTTCTGACTTGGTGTACAGGGAGAATACTGTAAGAACGGCCCATGTTCTGAATTCTGTCACTGTACATTTAAAAAAAAAAAAATAGTTAAACCGACAACGTCCTTCCTAGCTCGCTCATTGTCTTAATCTAAATGAGGTATAGCCTCTTATCAGCTCGCCGTTCCCTTATGCCATAGTTTCTACATCTCAATTGTCGTCAGTAGAAACTACATTTGTTTAAACAAGTCAGCCATATCCGCTACGGGTTTTTTAAAGGCAGTAAATGAGACTGAATGAACTGTTTCGCTGCCAGACAAGGCTCTGCTGAAAGCCAGGTGTAGCAGTGGTAAGGTGTTGGGACAGCTTTATGTAGGCCCTAACAGTTTGTGGGCACCTTTTATCAGTGCACCTTTTTAGTGCAATTAATGTATTGTTTAGTGTTGTGTTGTGGCTTTGCTAGCATGCATCATTTCTTAATTTTTGCCCCATCAATATTTACATGCTAAAATTGCCACAAAGGTAATACAACAAATGACCAGTGTGATCATATACCTACAATTTTAAATTTAATTTGAGAAGAACAACATTGGCAGGGAAATTCAAGAGTAGCCAATATGCAGTGATAATGTATTGGGTCTATAGCCTACTGAGTATAGCCAATATGCAGTGATAATGTATTGGGCCTATAGCCTACTGAGTATAGCCAATATGCAGTGATAATGTATTGGGTCTATAGCCTACTGAGTATAGCCAATATGCAGTGATAATGTATTGGGCCTATAACCTACTGAGTATAGCCAATATGCAGTGATATTGTATTGGGCCTATAGCCTACTGAGTATAGCCAATATGCAGTGATAATGTATTGGGTCTATAGCCTACTGAGTATAGCCAATATGCAGTGATATTGTATTGGGCCTATAGCCTACTGAGTATAGCCAATATGCAGTGATATTGTATTGGGCCTATAGCCTACTGAGTATAGCCAATATGCAGTGATAATGTATTGGGCCTATAGCCTACTGAGTATAGCCAATATGCAGTGATAATGTATTGGGCCTATAGCCTACTGAGCATAGCCAATATGCAGTGATAATGTATTGGGCCTATAGCCTACTGAGTATAGCTAATATGCAGTGATAATGTATTGGGTCTATAGCCTACTGAGTATAGCCAATATGCAGTGATAATGTATTGGGCCTATAGCCTACTGAGTATAGCCAATATGCAGTGATAATGTATTGGGCCTATAGCCTACTGAGCATAGCCAATATGCAGTGATAATGTATTGGGCCTATAGCCTACTGAGTATAGCCAATATGCAGTGATAATGTATTGGGTCTATAGCCTACTGAGTATAGCCAATATGCAGTGATAATGTATTGGGCCTATAGCCTACTGAGCATAGCCAATATGCAGTGATAATGTATTGGGCCTATAGCCTACTGAGTATAGCCAATATGCAGTGATAATGTATTGGGCCTATAGCCTACTGAGTATAGCCAATATGCAGTGATAATGTATTGGGTCTATAGCCTACTGAGTATAGCCAATATGCAGTGATAATGTATTGGGCCTATAGCCTACTGAGTATAGCCAATATGCAGTGATAATGTATTGGGTCTATAGCCTACTGAGTATAGCCAATATGCAGTGATATTGTATTGGGCCTATAGCCTACTGAGCATAGCCAATATGCAGTGATATTGTATTGGGCCTATAGCCTACTGAGTATAGCCAATATGCAGTGATAATGTATTGGGTCTATAGTCTACTGAGTATAGCCAATATGCAGTGATAATGTATTGGGCCTATAGCCTACTGAGTATAGCCAATATGCAGTGATAATGTATTGGGCCTATAGCCTACTGAGTATAGCCAATATGCAGTGATATTGTATTGGGCCTATAGCCTACTGAGTATAGCCAATATGCAGTGATAATGTATTGGGCCTATAGCCTACTGAGTATAGCCAATATGCAGTGATAATGTATTGAGCCTATAGCCTACTGAGTATAGCCAATATGCAGTGATAATGTATTGGGTCTATAGCCTACTGAGTATAGCCAATATGCAGTGATAATGTATTGGGCCTATAGCCTACTGAGTATAGCCAATATGCAGTGATAATGTATTGGGCCTATAGCCTACTGAGTATAGCCAATATGCAGTGATAATGTATTGGGCCTATAGCCTACTGAGTATAGCCAATATGCAGTGATATTGTATTGGGCCTATAGCCTACTGAGTATAGCCAATATGCAGTGATAATGTATTGGGCCTATAGCCTACTGAGTATAGCCAATATGCAGTGATAATGTATTGGGTCTATAGCCTACTGAGTATAGCCAATATGCAGTGATAATGTATTGGGCCTATAGCCTACTGAGTATAGCCAATATGCAGTGATATTGTATTGGGCCTATAGCCTACTGAGCATAGCCAATATGCAGTGATATTGTATTGGGCCTATAGCCTACTGAGTATAGCCAATATGCAGTGATATTGTATTGGGCCTATAGCCTACTGAGCATAGCCAATATGCAGTGATATTGTATTGGGCCTATAGCCTACTGAGTATAGCCAATATGCAGTGATATTGTATTGGGCCTATAGCCTACTGAGCATAGCCAATATGCAGTGATATTGTATTGGGCCTATAGCCTACTGAGTATAGCCAATATGCAGTGATATTGTATTGGGCCTATAGCCTACTGAGCATAGCCAATATGCAGTGATAATGTATTGGGCCTATAGCCTACTGAGTATAGCCAATATGCAGTGATAATGTATTGGGTCTATAGCCTACTGAGTATAGCCAATATGCAGTGATAATGTATTGGGCCTATAGCCTACTGAGCATAGCCAATATGCAGTGATAATGTATTGGGCCTATAGCCTACTGAGTATAGCCAATATGCAGTGATAATGTATTGGGCCTATAGCCTACTGAGTATAGCCAATATGCAGTGATAATGTATTGGGTCTATAGTCTACTGAACAAACTGCTACATAAGTGTTTCTAATTGGTTAATGTTGCATAGGCTTATGTTTTCTAAGTCACCCAGAGTGGTGTATCTTGGCTTGCATTTTGACTCAGAAAGTGATCTTTGCTCAGAAAAGGTTGGTATTATTTAGTCTGTAAAAAGTGATTGACACTCCAGTACAGTAAGTGGCGGCATGTAGGTGACTGACACAGCTGATGCTTAAACCGGCTAGCCAAAACCTAAAACTGACCCTTACCTTATTTTAATATATTCTGAATTGAAATATCGGTTTGGGCGCCAGGCATGTTCTTATAGTATTTTCCAGCTCAGAGCTCCTGCCACTCGCATCCTCTTGTTGCGAAAACGGACTGACACATCAAAACATCGGTAAAATATATCTTGCAAGCTAGATCATTTTTCATCTGGCTAGCTTGTTTGTCAACTATAGAGATTATTGCAGTCGGAATACAGAAGGTATACTAATTGTATATCAAGTCACCCTTCCTTCAGCTGATTCAAATAACCAGCTCCTGATTCAAATAACCAACTT
>NW_025754792.1:0-8600 GCF_021184085.1 Oncorhynchus gorbuscha
AGAGAGAGAGAGGGAGAGAGAAAGAGAGGGAGAAAGGAGAGAGAAAGAAAAGAGAGAGAAAGAGAGGGAGAGAGAAAGAGAGGGAGAAAGGAGAGAGAAAGAGAGGGAGAAAGGAGAGAGAAAGAGAGGGAGAGAGAAAGAGAGGGAGAAAGGAGAGAGAAAGAGAGGGAGAAAGAAAAGAGAGAGAAAGAGAGGGAGAAAGGAGAGAGAAAGAAAAGAGAGAGAAAGAGAGGAGAGAGAAAGAAAAGAGAGAAAAAGTAAAAAGTAGAAAGAAGCAGTTTAATCATTTCCACCTTTATCTTGCAATTCTCCCCTCTTCCCTTCTCGCTCCCCCTCCCTCTTTCTCTTCCCCGCTCTCTCTTCCACTCTCTCCCTAGATGACTGCAGGGTTGTGTATGTGTGTTCTGCTGGTGGTCCTGTGCACTAGCTGTTCAGGACGCGCCCACTTCTCTCCCCCCCTCCAAGAGGGCAGCCCTGCCCTGCCCCCTCCCTCTGAAGGTAAGAACAGGGAGAGGTGCCACATCCGGATGTTGAATACATTTCTATCGACGTTAAAACACCTGAGCGGCGCTTGACTTGTCTTTCCCGGTACATAAAAAACAATGGATACGTTTTCGTTGAAACTGGTACCGTGATGATATGAATGTTTACGCTTTTTTAATGGCAAATCATGTGCTCTAGAAAGACGCTATAGCAATAAAAGGTTTAATTCATGATATTATCATTCTTTCTTTATGTCATTTAGTTCCGTCAAAACAACCCAAGACAAATGCTAACAAGGTGGTTTGTATTTCCTTTCATAGCACGTCTCGAAACCAAAGCCCACTTCCTCTCCGAGCCATACCTCAGACATACTCACTCCTCTCCTTTGGTCAATACCAACCCATATATGGGAGAAGGCAGAAACTCCAGAGCCAAGCTCAGTGAACTGTTGGCTAGACTCATCTCCTCACAGAAAGGTGAGTTTTTAAAAATGTAATAAAAATTACGGCCAACCAAAAGGCCTCCTGCGGGGACGGGGCTGGGATTCAAAATAAAAATATTAATAATACAATTTTGTCCTATAAAAATATAGGACAAAACACACATCATGACAAGAGAGACAACACAACACTACATAAAGAGAGACCTAAGACGAGAGTGTGAGTGAGAGTGTGAGTGTGTGTGTAGAGAGATGAAAGAGCTCACATTGTTCTCTTCAAGTGAACATTTTCTGAAGTCCCTTTAGAACCTGTCTCTATTTCTCTGGTTGCTATGACAGCGAGAGTGAGTTGAAGTCCCTTTAGAACCTGTCTCTATTTCTCTGGTTGCTAAGACAGTGAGAGTGAGTTGAAGTCCCTTTAGAACCTGTCTCTATTTCTCTGGTTGCTATGACAGCGAGAGTGAGTTGAAGTCCCTTTAGAACCTGTCTCTATTTCTCTGGTTGCTAAGACAGCGAGAGTGAGTTGAAGTCCCTTTAGAACCTGTCTCTATTTCTCTGGTTGCTATGACAGCGAGAGTGAGTTGAAGTCCCTTTAGAACCTGTCTCTATTTCTCTGGTTGCTATGACAGCGAGAGTGAGTTGAAGTCCCTTTAGAACCTGTCTCTATTTCTCTGGTTGCTATGACAGTGAGAGTGAGTTGAAGTTCCTTTAGAACCTGTCTCTATTTCTCTGGTTGCTATGACAGTGAGAGTGAGTTGAAGTTCCTTTAGAACCTGTCTCTCTTTCTCTGGTTGCTATGACAGTGAGTTGAAGTCCCTTTAGAACCTCTCTTTCTCTGGTTGCTATGACAGTGAGAGTGAGTTGAAGTTCCTTTAGAACCTGTCTCTCTTTCTCTGGTTGCTATGACAGTGAGTTGAAGTCCCTTTAGAACCTCTCTTTCTCTGGTTGCTATGACAGTGAGTTGAAGTCCCTTTAGAACCTCTCTTTCTCTGGTTGCTATGACAGTGAGTTGAAGTCCCTTTAGAACCTCTCTTTCTCTGGTTGCTATGACAGTGAGTTGAAGTCCCTTTAGAACCTCTCTTTCTCTGGTTGCTATGACAGTGAGAGTGAGTTGTTGATCCAGATGGCTGGTGTTTGTGAAAAGAAACCTGTAGTTTGTACATGTGTGAGCAGGTATATATTTTCGGGTCTGTCCTTCTATCTTCTTAAATGTATCTGCTTTGTCAGTGATAGTATCTCTATAGACACACATACAGAGAGAACAGACAGAGAACAGACAGAGAACAGACAGAGAACAGACAGACAGTAGCAAGGGGCTACTGAAGACAGACTGTGCCGACAGCAAGACTAAAATGTTAACCGTTTAGAGATGATCTTGCTCTCAGATAGCATGTTATGGTGCTCTCAGATAGCATGTTATGGTGCTCTCAGATAGCATGTTATGGTGCTCTCAGATAGCATGTTATGGTGCTCTCAGATAGCATGTTATGGTGCTCTCAGATAGCATGTTATGGTGCTCTCAGATAGCATGTTATGGTGCTCTCAGATAGCATGTTATGGTGCTCTCAGATAGCATGTTATGGTGCTCTCAGATAGCATGTTCTGGTGCTCTCAGATAGCATGTTCTGGTGCTCTCAGATAGCATGTTATGGTGCTCTCAGATAGCATGTTATGGTGCTCTCAGATAGCATGTTATGGTGCTCTCAGATAGCATGTTATGGTGCTCTCAGATAGCATGTTATGGTGCTCTCAGATAGCATGTTCTGGATGCTCTCAGATAGCATGTTCTGGTGCTCTCAGATAGCATGTTATGGTGCTCTCAGATAGCATGTTATGGTGCTCTCAGATAGCATGTTATGGTGCTCTCAGATAGCATGTTATGGTGCTCTCAGATAGCATGTTCTGGTGCTCTCAGATAGCATGTTCTGGTGCTCTCAGATAGCATGTTATGGTGCTCTCAGATAGCATGTTATGGTGCTCTCAGATAGCATGTTATGGTGCTCTCAGATAGCATGTTATGGTGCTCTCAGATAGCATGTTATGGTGCACTCAGATCGCATGTTATGGTGCTCTCAGATAGCATGTTCTGGTGCACTCAGATCGCATGTTATGGTGCTCTCAGATAGCATGTTATGGTGCTCTCAGATAGCATGTTATGGTGCTCTCAGATAGCATGTTATGGTGCTCTCAGATAGCATGTTATGGTGCTCTCAGATAGCATGTTATGGTGCTCTCAGATAGCATGTTATGGTGCTCTCAGATAGCATGTTCTGGTGCTCTCAGATAGCATGTTATGAGTGCTCTCAGATAGCATGTTCTGGTGCTCTCAGATAGCATGTTATGGTGCTCTCAGATAGCATGTTATGGTGCTCTCAGATAGCATGTTAT
The DNA here is from genome assembly GCF_021184085.1 of Oncorhynchus gorbuscha. Classification (NCBI taxonomy): domain Eukaryota; kingdom Metazoa; phylum Chordata; class Actinopteri; order Salmoniformes; family Salmonidae; genus Oncorhynchus; species Oncorhynchus gorbuscha. Next base: position 3,311 of record NW_025754792.1, read on the forward strand.
GGTGCTCTCAGATAGCATGTTCTGGTGCTCTCAGATAGCATGTTATGGTGCTCTCAGATAGCATGTTATGGTGCTCTCAGATAGCATGTTATGGTGCTCTCAGATAGCATGTTCTGGTGCTCTCAGATAGCATGTTATGGTGCTCTCAGATAGCATGTTATGGTGCTCTCAGATAGCATGTTCTTGAATTGGAATACAAAAAGTAGCTGGCAATAACTTAATTATACCTTACTGAAGTTACGATTAGAGCTGTGTTCGATAAGAGGTGCCGTTACTCTCGAGCTCTCCATGGTTCTAAGTCCATGTGAGATAAATATTGATGTGCTGAGTTCAAGTCTCAAACTCAACAAGCCAGAGATTCCAACTTTAATGTTTAAAAAGTTCCTGTTTATACTTTTTTACCATGAAATCATCACAAGCTATACATATAGTCTGTTATCACGTACATACCTCTACTATGTAAATTAGACAGAAACATGGTGAAGAGGGTGAAAGGTCAGATAAAAAATGGAGCACAAAAGAGAGAGAGAGATAAGCAAGCCAGAAAAAAAGAGAGATGGAGAGATAAAGACGGGTCATTGAAAGAGATGGAGGGAGAGATAGAGAGAGAGGGAGAGAGAGAGGAAGAGATGGAGAGAGGGAGAGGGAGAGATGGAGAGAGGGAGAGATGGAGAGGGAGAGAGGGAGAAAGAGATGGAGAGAGAGAGAGAGAGAGATGGAGAGAGAGAGATATGGAGAGAGAGAGAGAGAGAGAGAGAGAGAGGAAGAGGAAGAGATGGAGGGAGAGAGAGATGGAGAGAGAGAGAGAGAGAGAGAGAGAGAGAGAGAGAGAGAGAGAGAGAGAGAGAGAGAGAGAGAGAGAGGAAGAGATGGAGGGAGAAAGAGATGGAGAGAGAGAGAGAGAGAGATGGAGAGAGAGAGATATGGAGAGAGAGAGAGAGAGAGAGAGAGAGAGAGGAAGAGGAAGAGATGGAGGGAGAGAGAGATGGAGAGAGAGAGAGAGAGAGAGAGAGAGAGAGAGAGAGAGAGAGAGAGAGAGAGAGAGAGAGAGAGAGAGAAGAGATGGAGGGAGAGAGAGATGGAGAGAGAGAGAGAGATGGAGCGGTGTAATTGTGCCTCTGAACCTCATTAGTAAAAGCTGTTATTAATTCTATAACCAGATGGAGGGTTGGGCTTAGAACACTGGCCTCTGACACACACACACACACGCACGCACGCACCGCGCACACACACACACACAGAGAGAGAGAGATCATTCTGAGATCTGTGAAGTGCCTTGGCTCAAAGGGAGCATGTGAGAGGACTAGATGTAACATGCTTGACAGTTACACCTCCTACACTGACAGTGTGTGTGTGTGTGAGAGAGTGTGTGTGAGGTAGTGAGGGAGTGATAAAAGCTCCACAGTGACACTAACACCATGGATATTACCATCACACGCCAGTCAAACCACCAGTCAGATGTTACCAGTGTCATCCTCGTCCTATATTACCATCACACCAGTAAAATATTTTTTTAAATGGTGTTATAGCTCTCCTTCTTCGCTCTCCTCCCTCCCCCCCTCCCTTGCTCCTCCCTCCTCCCTCCCTTGCTCCTCCCTCCCTCCCTTGCTCCTCCCTCCTCCTCCCCCCTCCCTTGCTCCTCCCTCCAGGTTACATCAGTGGGAACTCAACAGTGAAGAGCAGAGCCAGCGGTCTCAGTGCTAACCACCTGATAAAAACCGAGACTACACCGGGTGGATGGACTTTGGCCGCCGCAGCGCAGAAGAAAAGGAGCACTCCTCGTAGAAAAGTAGTCCCTCTCCACAAGAAAAGAACAAGTCACTGTCTCGTCATGAGTGTATTTATTCTGTATTTGATGTACATTTCTTTGTAAACACCATATGATGCAATATACAGCATCTACAGTGACAAGAAAAAGTATGTGAACCTCTTGGAATGACCTGGATTTCTGCATAAATTGGTCATCAAATTTGATCTGACACAGCGTGCTTAAACTAAATAACACGCAAATAATTGTATTTTTCTTGTCTATATTGAATACATAATTTAAACTTTCCCAGCGTAGGTTGGGAAAAGTACGTGAACCCCTAGACTAATGACTTCTCCTAAAGCTAATTGGAGTCAGGAGTCAGCTAACCTGGAGTCCAATCAATGAGACGAGATTGGAGAATTTGGTTAGAACTGCCCTGCCCTATTCACAAGGATCATTGCCTGATGTGAACCAAGCCTCGAACAAAAGAGATCTCAGAAGACCTAATATTAAGAATTGTTGACTTGCATAAAGCTGTAAAGTGTTATAAAAGTATCTCTAAAAGCCTTGATGTTCATCAGTCCACGGTAAGACATGGTCTATAAATGGAGAAAGTTCAGCACTGTTGCTACTCTCCTTAGGAGTGGCCATCCTGCAAAGATGACTACGAGAGCACAGCGCAGAATGCTCAACGAAGCTAAGAAGAATCCTAGAGTGTCAGCTAAAGATTTACAGACATTTCTGGAACATGCTAACATCTCTGTTGAAGAGTCTATGATATGTAAAACACTAAACAAGAATGGTGTTGGTGGGAGGGAGAAGCAGAAGAAGCCACTGCTGTCCAAAAAAACATTGCTGCACGTCTGAAGTTCGCTAAAGTGCAACTTGATGTTCCACAGCGCTACTGGCAACATATTCTGTGGACAGATGAAACTAAAGTTGAGTTGTTTGGAAGGAACACACAACACTATGTGTGGAGAACAAATAGGCACAGCACACCAACATCAAACCCTCATCCCAACTGTAAAGTATGGTCATCATGGTTTGGGACTGCTTTGCTACCTCAGGGCCTGGACAGCTTGCTATCATCGACGGAAAAATTAATTCCCAAGTTTATCAAGACATTTTGCAGGAGAATGTAAAGCTGTCTGTCCGCCAATCGACGCTCAACAGAAGTTGGGTGATGCAACAGGACAACGACCCAAAATATAAAAGTAAATCAACAACAGAATGGCTTCAACAGAAGACAATGCACCTTCTGGAGTGGCCCAGTCAGAGTCCTGACCTTCTGGAGTGGCCCAGTCAGAGTCCTGACCTTCTGGAGTGGCCCAGTCAGTCCTGACCTCAATCCCATTGAGATGCTGTGGTATGTCCTCAAGACAGCAGTTCACACCAGACATCCCAAGAATATTGCTGAACTGAAACAGTTTTGTAAAGAGGAATGGTCCAAAATTCCTCCTGACCGTTGTGCAGGTCTGATACGCCACCACTGAAAACGGAGGGTCAACCAGTTATTAAATCCAAGGGTTCACATACTTTTCCCACCCTGCACTGTGAATGTTTACACGGTGTGTTCAATAAAGACATAAACGTATAATTGTCTGTGTGTTATTAGTTTAAGCAGGCTGTGTTTGTCTATTGTTGTGACTTAGATGAAGATCAGATCAAATGTTATGACCAATTTATGCAGAAATCCAGGTATTTCCAAAGGGATCACATACCTTTTCCTGCCACTGTACCTCTGCCACATTTAGCAGAAAGCCTATTTAATGTTCTGCTTTTCTGTCCTGGCTTTTGGTCTGTTTGTGGTTTTGGAGGGAATTGTATGGAATATAAAAAGGTCAGGTGTGGATGGAAAGAGATTTATAGTTCTCAGTGAGACAAACCTGGATCAATACCTGGTCAGGTGTGGATGGGAAAGAGATTTATAGTTCTCAGTGAAACAAACCTGGATCAATACCTGGTCAGGTGTGGATGGGAAAGAGATTTATAGTTCTCAGTGAGACAAACCTGGATCAATACCTGGTCAGGTGTGGATGGAAAGAGATTTATAGTTCTCAGTGAGACAAACCTGGATCAATACCTGGTCAGGTGTGGATGGGAAAGAGATTTATAGTTCTCAGTGAAACAAACCTGGATCAATAAAAGTTGAGAATGTACAGTATTTCAACAGAAGTTCCCAAAGATACACACACACACACACACACACACACACACACACATAAAAGTATGGACACACAGATAACAACTTACACACGCGTCAACCATATAATGTACTCGTGGTATAACCTCAAGACTTTACACTAGAAATTAAAATAGTGAACAGTGGCCCATTATAGCACATCAAGTTGGTAGAATACACAGCTCTACTCCTCTAGAACCACAGTCCGGCTGCTTTTCAGTTCTCTCAATTAACCAATTACTATAATTTATTTAATTATTAAGGCCATCGACATAACAAACCACCAATATTAGGAACAGTTCACAAAGTGAGACTTTATAAATGAGAAAGGAGTATCCTGTAGCCAGATAGCATTCACTTTAAATTATCATTCAGTTTGGCCCCTAAGACGAGGTTCCTATCTTGTTCCTGTTACTCCTAGCACAAAAACAGCAACTCGACCAATGGCATAAATCAAATTGTCAACTCCAGACACTACCACACACATCCCCCAAGGCCAAAGGAGGGAGTGACTGGCACACAAACATTGTGGAAACTAGTAACTGGTTCCCCATTAATCACACCATCCCTTCACATGGTTTAGAATAGGTAAAGACACATTCACATGGTTTAGAATAGGTAAAGACACATGGTTTAGAATAGGTAAAGACACATTCACATGGTTGAGAATAGGTAAAGACACATTCACATGGTTTAGAATAGGTAAAGACACATTCACATATGAAGACAATGTTCCCTCCTGTTCTCTTCCCTTTCTGATATTCTGCATAGCAACAGGGACATGTGAAAGACAAGCCTGACTTCTCCCCCTCTCTGGACCCCAGGTGACTGAGCCCCAGGTGACTGAGCCCCAGGGGACTGAACCCTAGGTGACTGAGCCCCAGGGGACTGAGCCCCAGCTGACTGAGCCCCAGGGGACTGAGCCCCAGGTGACTGAGCCCCAGGGGACTGAACCCTAGGTGACTGAGCCCCAGGGGACTGAACCCTAGGGGACTGAGCCCCAGGGGACTGAGCCCCAGGGGACTGAGCCCCAGCTGACTGAGCCCCAGGGGACTGAACCCCAGGGGACTGAGCCCCCGGGGACTGAACCCTAGGGGACTGAGCCCCAGGGGACTGAGCCCCAGGGGACTGAGCCCCAGCTGACTGAGCCCCAGGGGACTGAGCCCCAGGTGACTGAGCCCCAGGGGACTGAACCCTAGGTGACTGAGCCCCAGGGGACTGAACCCCAGGTGACTGAGCCCCAGGGGACTGAACCCCAGGTGACTGAGCCCCAGGGGACTAAACCCTAGGTGACTGAGCCCCAGGGGACTGAGCCCCAGGGGACTGAGCCCCAGGGGACTGAGCCCCAGGGGACTGAA
>NW_025754793.1:0-8600 GCF_021184085.1 Oncorhynchus gorbuscha
TCTGCCCTCCAAGGGTTAAATACCTTCCCTCCCCTGTCCTCTCCCCTCCCCTGTCCTCCTAAGGGTTAAATACCTTCCCCGCCCCTGTCCTCTAAGGTCCTCTCCCATCTCTTGTCCTCTAAGGGTTAAATACCTTCCCCTCCCCTGTCCTCTCCCCACCCCTGTCCTCTCAGGGTTACCTTCCCCTCCCCTGTCCTCTCCCCTCCCCTGTCCTTTCAGGGTTAAATACCTTCCCCTGCCCTGTCCTCTCCCCTCCCCTGTCCTCTAAGGGTTAAATACCTTCCCATCCCCTGTCCTCTAAGGTCCTCTCCCATCTCTTGTCCTCTAAGGGTTAAATACCTTCCCATCCCCTGTCCTCTAAGGTCCTCTCCCATCTCTTGTCCTCTAAGGGATAAATACCTTCCCCACCCCTGTCCTCTAAGGTCCTCTCCCATCTCTTGTCCTCTAAGGGTTAAATACCTTCCCCTCCCCTGTCCTCTAAGGTCCTCTCCCATCTCTTGTCCTCTAAGGGTTAAATACCTTCCCATCCCCTGTCCTCTAAGGTCCTCTCCCATCTCTTGTCCTCTAAGGGTTAAATACCTTCCCATCCCCTGTCCTCTAAGGTCCTCTCCCATCTCTTGTCCTCTAAGGGTTAAATACCTTCCCCTCCCCTGTCCTCTCCCCTCCCCTGTCCTTTCAGGGTTAAATACCTTCCCCTGCCCTGTCCTCTCCCCTCCCCTGTCCTCTAAGGGTTAAATACCTTCCCCTCCCCTGTCCTCTAAGGTCCTCTCCCATCTCTTGTCCTCTAGGTTAAATACCTTCCCCTCCCTGTCCTCTCCCCGCCCCTGTCCTCTCAGGGTTAAATACCCTTCCCTCCCTGTCCTCTCCCCTCCCTGTCCTTTCAGGGTTAAATACTATTCCCCTGCCCCCTCTCCCCTCTGTCCTCACCTTCCCCTCCTGTCCTCTAGGTCCTTCCCATCTCTTGTCATCTGATAAATACCTTCCCTCCCTTGTCCTCTCCCCTCCCCTGTCCTCTCAGGGTTAAATACCTTCCCCTCCCCTGTCCTCTAAGGTCCTCTCCCATCTCTTGTCCTCTAAGGGATAAATACCTTCCCCTCCCCTGTCCTCTAAGGTCCTCTCCCATCTCTTGTCCTCTAAGGGTTAAATACCTTCCCCTGCCCTGTCCTCTCCCCTCCCCTGTCCTCTAAGGGTTAAATACCTTCCCCTGCCCTGTCCTCTCCCCTCCCCTGTCCTCTAAGGGTTAAATACCTTCCCCTGCCCTGTCCTCTCCCCTCCCCTGTCCTCTAAGGGTTAAATACCTTCCCCTGCCCTGTCCTCTCCCCTCCCCTGTCCTCTAAGGGTTAAATACCTTCCCCTCCCCTGTCCTCTAAGGTCCTCTCCCATCTCTTGTCCTCTAAGGGTTAAATACCTTCCCCTCCACTGTCCTCTCCCCGCCCCTGTCCTCTCAGGGTTAAATACCTTCCCCTCCCCTGTCCTCTCCTCTCCCTGTCCTTTCAGGGTTAAATACCTTCCCCTGCCCTGTCCTCTCCCCCTCCCTGTCCTCTACCTTCCCCGCCCCTGTCCTCTAAGGTCCTCTCCCATCTCTTGTCCTCTAAGGGTTAAATACCTTCCCCTCCCCTGTCCTCTCCCCACCCCTGTCCTCTCAGGGTTAAATACCTACCCCTCCCTGTCCTCCCTGTCCTTTCAGGGTTAAATACCTTCCCTGCCTGTCACTCTCCCCTCCCCTGTCCTCTAAGGGTTAAATGCCTTCCCATCCCCTGCTCTGTCCTCCCTCCCTTGTCCTCTAAGGGTTAAATACCTTCCCATCCCCCTGTCCTCTAAGGTCCTCTCCCATCTCTTGTCCTCTAAAGGGATAAATACCTTCCCCTCCCCTGTCCTCTAAGGTCCTCTCCCATCTCTTTGTCCTCTAAGGGTTAAATACCTTCCCCTCCCTGTCCTCTACCCTCCCCTGTCCTTTCAGGGTTAAATGCACCTTCCCTGCCCTGTCCTCTCCCCCTCCCTGTCCTCTAAGGGTTAAATACCTTCCCTCCCCTGTCCTCTAAGGTCCTCTCCATCTCTTGTCCTCCTAAGGGTTAAATACCTTCCCCTCCCTGTCCTCTCCCCGCCCCCTGTCCTCTCAGGGTTTACCTTCCCCTCCCCTGTCCTCTCCCTCCCCTGTCCTTTCAGGGTTAAATACCTTCCCTGCCCTGTCCTCTCCCCTCCCCTGTCCTCCTAGGGTTAAATACCTTCCCCGCCCCTGTCCAGGTCCTCTCCCATCTCTTGTCCTCTAAGGGTTAAATACCTTCCCCTCCCCTGTCCTCTCCCCACCCCCTGTCCTCTCAGGGTTTACCTTCCCCTCCCTGTCCTCTCCCCTCCCTGTCCTTTCAGGGTTAAATACCTTCCCCTGCCCTGTCCTCTCCCTCCCCTGTCCTCTAAGGGTTAAATACCTTCCATCCCCCTGTCCTCTAAGGTCCTCTCCCATCTCTTGTCCTCTAAGGGTTAAATACCTTCCCTCCCCTGTCCTCTAAGGTCCCCACCCTTGTCCTCTCAGGGATAAACCTACCCCCTCCCCTTCCCCACCCCTGTCCTCTCAGGGTCCTCTCCCCATCTCTTGTCCTCTAAGGGTTAAATACCTTCCCTCCCCTGTCCTCTAAGGTCCTCTCCCATCCTGTCCTCTAAGGGTTAAATACCTTCCCATCCCCTGCCTCTAAGGGTCCTCTCCCATCCCTTGTCCTCTAAGGGTTAAATACCTTCCCCTCCCCTGTCCTCTAAGGTCCTCTCCCATCTCTTGTCCTCTAAGGGTTAAACACCTTCCCCTCCCTTGTCCTCTCCCTCCCCTGTCCTTTCAGGGTTAAATACCTTCCCCTGCCCTGTCCTCTCCCCTCCCCTGTCCTCTAAGGGTTAAATACCTTCCCCTCCCTGTCCTCTAAGGTCCTCTCCCATCTCTTGTCCTCTAAGGGTTAAATACCTTCCCTCCCCTGTCCTCTCCCGCCCCTGTCCTCTAAGGTCCTTCCTCCATCTCCCTCCTGTCCTTTCAGGGTTAAATACCTTCCCCTGCCCTGTCCTCTCCCCTCCCTGTCCTCTCAGGGTTAAATACCTTCCCCTCCCCTGTCCTCAAGGTCCTCTCCCATCTCTTGTCCTCTAAGGGTTAAATACCTTCCCCTCCCTTGTCCTCTCCCCTCCCCTGTCCTCTCAGGGTTAAATACCTTCCCCTCCCCTGTCCTCTAAGGTCCTCTCCCATCTCTTGTCCTCTAAGGGATAAATACCTTCCCCTCCCCTGTCCTCTAAGGTCCTCTCCCATCTCTTGCCCTCTAAGGGTTAAATACCTTCCCCTGCCCTGTCCCCTGTCCTCTAAGGGTTAAATACCTTCCCTGCCCTGTCCTCTCCCTCCCTGTCCTCTAAGGGTTAAATACCTTCCCCTGCCCTGTCCTCTCCCTCCCCTGTCCTCTAAGGGTTAAATACCTTCCCCTCCCTCCCTGTCCTCTAAGGGTTAAATCCCACCTTCCCCTCCCCTGTCCTCTAAGTTAAATACCTTCCTCTCCATCTCCCTCCCCTGTCCTCTAAGGGTTAAATACCTTCCCTCCCCTGTCCTCTAAGGTCCTCTCCCATCTCTTGTCCTCTAAGGGTTAAATACCTTCCCCTCCCCTGTCCTCTCCCGCCCCTGTCCTCTCAGGGTTAAATATCTTCCCCCTGTCCTCTCCCTCCCTGTCCTTTCAGGGTTAAATACCTTCCCCTGCCCTGTCCTCTCCCCTCCCCTGTCCTCTAAGGGTTAAATACCTTCCCGCCCCTGTCCTCTAAGGTCCTCTCCCATCTCTTGTCCTCTAAGGGTTAAATACCTTCCCCTCCCTGTCCCTCTCCCCACCCCTGTCCTCTCAGGGTTAAATACCTTCCCCTCCCTGTCCTCTCCCTCCCCTGTCCTTTCAGGGTTAAATACCTTCCCCTGCCCTGTCCTCTCCCCTCCCTGTCCTCTAAGGGTTAAATACCTTCCCATCCCCTGTCCTCCAAGGTCCTCTCCCATCTCTTGTCCTCTAAGGGTTAAATACCTTCCCCCCCCTGTCCTCTAGGTCCTCCCCATCTCTTGTCCTCAGGGATAAATACCTTCCCCTCCCCTGTCCTCTAAGGTCCTCTCCCATCTCTTGTCCTCTAAGGGATAAATACCTTCCCCTCCTCCCTGTCCTCTAGGGGTCCTTCCCCTGCCCTGTCCCTCTCCCCTCCCTGTCCTCTAAGGGTTAAATACCTTCCCCCCCTGTCCTCTAAGGTCCCCTCCCATCTCTTGTCCTCTAAGGGTTAAATACCTTCCCCTCCCCTGTCCTCTCCTGTCCATCTCTTGTCCTCTAAGGGTTAAATACCTTCCCCTCCTTGTCCTCTCCCCTCCCCTGTCCTTTCAGGGTTAAATACCTTCCCCTGCCCTGTCCTCTCCCCTCCCTGTCCTCTAAGGGTTAAATACCTTCCCCCTCCCTGTCCTCCAGGTCCTCTCCCATCTCTTGTCCTCTAAGGGTTAAATACCTTCCCCTCCCCTGTCCTCTCCCCGCCCCTGTCCTCTCAGGGTTAAATACCTTCCCCTCCCTGTCCTCTCCCTCCCCTGTCCTTTCAGGGTTAAATACCTTCCCCTGCCCTGTCCTCTCCCCTCCCTGTCCTCTAAGGGTTAAATACCTTCCCCGCCCCTGTCCTCTAAGGTCCTCTCCCATCTCTTGTCCCTCTAAGGGTTAAATACCTTCCCCTCCCTGTCCTCTCCCCACCCCTGTCCTCTCAGGGTTAAATACCTACACCCCTCCTGTACAGCACTTTGAGATATCAGCCGAAGGGCTATATAAATAGAAATTTGATTTGATTTGATTTGAAATACCTTCCCCTCCCTCCTCCCCCTGTCCTTTCAGGGTTAAATACCTTCCCTGCCCTGTCCTCTCCCCTCCCTGTCCTCTAAGGGTTAAATACCTTCCCATCCCCTGTCCTCTAAGGTCCTCTCCCATCTCTTGTCCTCTAAGGGTTAAATACCTTCCCATCCCCTGTCCTCTAAGGTCCTCTCCCATCTCTTGTCCTCTAAGGGATAAATACCTTCCCCTCCCCTGTCCTCTAAGGTCCTCTCCCATCTCTTGTCCTCTAAGGGTTAAATACCTTCCCCTCCCTGTCCTCTACCCTCCCCTGTCCTTTCAGGGTTAAATACCTTCCCCTGCCCTGTCCTCTCCCCTCCCCTGTCCTCTAAGGGTTAAATACCTTCCCCTCCCCTGTCCTCTAAGGTCCTCTCCCATCTCTTGTCCTCTAAGGGTTAAATACCTTCCCCTCCCCTGTCCTCTCCGCCCCTGTCCTCTCAGGGTTAAATACCTTCCCCTCCCCTGTCCTCTCCCCTCCCCTGTCCTTTCAGGGTTAAATACCTTCCCCCTGCCCCTGTCCTCTCCCCTCCCCTGTCCTCTAAGGGTTAAATACCTTCCCTCCCCTGTCCTCCAAGGTCCTCTCCCATCTCTTGTCCTCTAAGGGTTAAATACCTTCCCCTCCCCTGTCCTCTCCCCCCCCTGTCCTCTCAGGGTTAAATACCTTCCCCTCCCTGTCCTCCCCTGAGTCTCTCCCTCTCTTGTCCTCTGGGGATAAATACCTTCCCCTCCCAGTCCTCTAAGGTCCTCTCCATCTCTTGTCCTCTAAGGGTTAAATACCTTCCCCTGCCCTGTCCTCTCCCCTCCCCTGTCCTCTAAGGGTTAAATACCTTCCCTGCCCTGTCCTCTCCCTCCCTGTCCTCTAAGGATAAATCCTTCCCCTCCTGTCCTCTCCCCTTGTCCTCTAAGGGTTAAATACCTTCCCCTGCCCCCCTCCTCCCTGTCCTCTAAGGGTTAAATACCCCACCCCTGTCCTCTAAGGTCCTCTCCCATCTCTTGTCCTCCTAAGGGGCCACCTTCCCCTCCCTGTCCTCTAAGGTCCTGTCCCATCCCTGTCCTCTAAGGGTTAAATACCTTCCCCTCCCTGTCCTCTCCCCTCCCTGTCCTTTCAGGGCTAAATACCTTTCCCATCTCCCTGTCCTTTCTACAACCTTCCCCTGCCCATCTCTCCCCTCCCCTGTCCTCTAAGGGTTAAATACCTTCCCCGCCCCTGTCCTCTAAGGTCCTCTCCCATCTCTTTCGTCCTCTAATGGATAAATACCTTCCCTCCCTGTCCTCTCCCCAAGGGTCCTTCCCCTCCCATCTCCCCTCCCCTGTCCTTTCAGGGTTAAATACCTTCCCCTGCCCTGTCCTCTCCCCTCCCTGTCCTCTCAGGGTTAAATACCTTCCATCCCCTGTCCCTGTCCTCTCCCATCCTTGTCCTCTAAGGGGTTAAATACCTTCCCACCCCCTGTCCTCTAAGGTCCTCTCCCATCTCTTGTCCTCTAAGGGTTAAATACCTTCCCCTCCCCTGTCCTCTAGGTCCTCCCCATCTCTTGTCCTCTCAGGGTTAAATGCCTTCCCCTCCCTGTCCTCTCCCCTCCCTGTCCTTTCAGGGTTAAATACCTTCCCTGCCCTGTCCTCTCCCCTCCCTGTCCTTTCAGGGTTAAATACCTTCCCATCCCCTGTCCTCTAAGGTCCTCTCCCATCTCTTGTCATCTAAGGGTTAAATACCTTCCCTCCCTGTCCTCTCCCCTCCCCTGTCCTCTCAGGGTTAAATACCTTCCCCTCCCCTCCCCTCCCTGTCCTTTCAGGGTTAAATACCTTCCCTGCCCCCTCTCCCCTCCCTGTCCTCTAAGGGATAAATACCTTCCCCTCCCCTGTCCTCCAAAGGTCCTCTCCCATCTCTTGTCCTCTAAGGGTTAAATACCTTCCCCTCCCTGTCCTCTCCCCTCCCCTGTCCTCTCAGGGTTAAATACCTAAGGTCCTCTCCCTCTTGTCCCTGTCCTTCTCCCCCCTCCCCTGTCCTTGTCCTCTAAGGGTTAAATACCTTCCCCTGCCCTGTCCTCTCCCCTCCCTGTCCTCTAAGGGTTAAATACCTTCCCCTGCCCTGTCCTCTCCCCTCCCCTGTCCTCTAAGGGTTAAATACCTTCCTGCCCCTGTCCTCTCCCATCTCCTGTCCTCTAAGGGTTAAATACCTTCCCTGCCCTGTCCTCTCCTCCCTGTCCTCTAAGGGTTAAATACCTTCCCATCCCCTGTCCTCTAAGGTCCTCTCCCATCTCTTGTCCTCTAAGGGTTAAATACCTTCCCTCCCCTGTCCTCTAAGGTCCCGCCCTGTCCCTCTCAGGTTAAATATCTTCCCTCCCTTGTCCTCTCCCCTCCCCTGTCCTTCAGGGTTAAATACCTTCCCCTGCCCTGTCCTCTCCCTCCCCTGTCCTCTAAGGGGTTAAATACCCTTCCCTCCCTGTCCTCCAAAGGTCCTCTCCCATCTCTTGTCCTCTAAGGGTTAAATACCTTCCCCTCCCCCTGTCCTCTCCCACCCCCTGTCCTCTCAGGGTTAAATATCTTCCCCTCCCCTGTCCTCTCCCCTCCCTGTCCTTTCAGGGTTAAATACCTTCCCCTGCCCTGTCCTCTCCCCTCCCCTGTCCTCTAAGGGTTAAATACCTTCCCATCCCCTGTCCTCTAAGGTCTCTCCCATCTCTCGTCCTCTAAGGGTTAAATACCTTCCCACTCCCCTGTCCTCAAGGTCCCACCCCTTGTCCTCTCAGGGATAAATACCTTCCCCTCCCCTGTCCTCTAAGGTCCCCTCCCCTGTCCTCTAAGGGTTAAATACCTTCCCCTGCCCTGTCCTCTCCCCTCCCTGTCCTCTAAGGGTTAAATACCTTCCCATCCCCTGTCCCTGTCCTCTCCCATCTCTTGTCCTCTAAGGGTTAAATACCTTCCCACCCCCTGTCCTCTAAGGTCTCTCCATCTCTTGTCCTCTAAGGGGTTAAATACCTTCCCCTCCCCTGTCTTCTAAGGTCCTCTCCCATCTCTTGTCCTCCTAAGGGTTAAATACCTTCCTCCCTTGTCCTCTCCCTCCCCCTGTCCTTTCAGGTTAAATACCTTCCCCCCCTGCCCTGTCCTCTCCCCTCCCCTGTCCCTCTAAGGGTTAAATACCTTCCCCCTCCCTGTCCTCTAAGGTCCTCTCCCATCTCTTGTCCTCTAAGGGTTAAATACCTTCCCCTCCCTGTCCTCTCCCCGCCCCTGTCCTCTCAGGTTAAATATCTTCCCCCTCCCCTGTCCTCTCCCTCCCCCTGTCCTTTCAGGGTTAAATACCTTCCCCCTGCCCTGTCCTCTCCCCCTCCCTGTCCTCCTAAGGGTTAAATACCTTCCCCTCCCTGTCCTCAAGGTCCTCTCCCATCTCCGTCCCCAAGGGTTAAATACCTTCCCCTCCCTTGTCCTCTCCCCTCCCCTGTCCTCTCAGGGTTTACCTTCCCCTCCCCTGTCCTTACAGGTCCTCTCCCATTCTTGTCCTGTTTGGGGTTTTAGTCCTCTGGGTCCTCTCCCATCTCTTGCACTTTTAAATACCTTCCCCTGCCCTGGATGTACTAAGGGTTAAATAAATTCCCCTGCCCTTTGATTTGATTTGTTAAATACCTTCCCCTACCCCTCCCTAAAGGTTAAACTCCACCTTCCCCTCCCCTCCCCCCCTGCTCCTTTCAGGGTTAAATACCTTCCCTGCCCTGTCCTCCTCCCTCCCTCCCCTGTCCTCTAAGGGTTAAATACCTTCCC
>NW_025754794.1:0-8599 GCF_021184085.1 Oncorhynchus gorbuscha
CTGTCTGCTGTACGCTGTGCGCTGTACGCTGTGCGCTGTACGCTGTACGCTGTATGCTGTACGCTGTACGCTAACGGAAACTCTGGTGTCTACCTTATTGGGAATCAACACACACCGGAGACTGTATAGTGTCTACCTTATTGGGAATCAACACACACCGGAGACTGTATAGTATCTACCTTATTGAGAATCAACACACACCGGAGACTGTATAGTATCTACCTTATTGGGAATCAACACACAGCTCCACTAGGCCTGCAGAGAGACAGGCACACATCCACACTCTTTCTCTCCAACACTCTCTACCACTCTCTGGTGTTTACCAAACGAGAGCAGAAATGAACATATTTATTTTAACCTCACAAAGTGGTCTGCGGAATGGGACACCAGGTGAGGGTCCAAGCGTCCGAGCTGCACAGTTAGCTCCCTCCGTCAGCTGAAGCATGACAACATCATGTCTCAGACAGGACAAATCTCACGCCATTTCCTTTTACATCCCTTCATCACGTCCGGTACAAGTTGTTCAGCTTGTAAGATGACAATACAGGATAACAGAAACTTCCAGAACTATAAAACTCTACAAAACAACCTCACCGTCCGGTGTCTCTAGTTCACGTCTGTCAAGAAGCTGATCTAGACTCTAGACTTTGGGAGTAGCAGACAGACTGTCTCAGTCGAAGGAGGCTCAGTCCGACAGAGGATATGAGGACAGATCCTGTCTGTCAAGAAGCTGATCTAGACTCTAGACTTTGGGAGTAGCAGACAGACTGTCTCAGTCGAAGGAGGCTCAGTCCGACAGAGGATATGAGGACAGATCCTGTCTGTCAAGAAGCTGATCTAGACTCTAGACATTGGGAGTAGCAGACAGACTGTCTCAGTCGAAGGAGGCTCAGTCCGACAGAGGATATGAGGACAGATCCTGTCTGTCAAGAAGCTGATCTAGACTCTAGACTTTGGGAGTAGCAGACAGACTGTCTCAGTCGAAGGAGGCTCAGTCCGACAGAGGATATGAGGACAGATCCTGTCTGTCAAGAAGCTGATCTAGACTCTAGACATTGGGAGTAGCAGACAGACTGTCTCAGTCGAAGGAGGCTCAGTCCGACAGAGGATATGAGGACAGATCCTGTCTGTCAAGAAGCTGATCTAGACTCTAGACTTTGGGAGTAGCAGACAGACTGTCTCAGTCGAAGGAGGCTCAGTCCGACAGAGGATATGAGGACAGATCCTGTC
This sequence comes from Oncorhynchus gorbuscha, assembly GCF_021184085.1. Lineage (NCBI taxonomy): Eukaryota > Metazoa > Chordata > Actinopteri > Salmoniformes > Salmonidae > Oncorhynchus > Oncorhynchus gorbuscha. The sequence continues at coordinate 1,231 of NW_025754794.1, forward strand.
TGTCAAGAAGCTGATCTAGACTCTAGACTTTGGGAGTAGCAGACAGACTGTCTCAGTCGAAGGAGGCTCAGTCCGACAGAGGATATGAGGACAGATCCTGTCTGTCAAGAAGCTGATCTAGACTCTAGACTTTGGGAGTAGCAGACAGACTGTCTCAGTCGAAGGAGGCTCAGTCCGACAGAGGATATGAGGACAGATCCTGTCTGTCAAGAAGCTGATCTAGACTCTAGACTTTGGGAGTAGCAGACAGACTGTCTCAGTCGAAGGAGGCTCAGTCCGACAGAGGATATGAGGACAGATCCTGTCTGTCAAGAAGCTGATCTAGACTCTAGACATTGGGAGTAGCAGACAGACTGTCTCAGTCGAAGGAGGCTCAGTCCGACAGAGGATATGAGGACAGATCCTGTCTGTCAAGAAGCTGATCTAGACTCTAGACATTGGGAGTAGCAGACAGACTGTCTCAGTCGAAGGAGGCTCAGTCCGACAGAGGATATGAGGACAGATCCTGTCTGTTATGTCAGTCACATCTCTGGCAGCATTTTAAGCTCCAACTCTCTTCAAGGAGGAAGTGAGATAGTTTTGAGGGAGGCTCCTTCAGGGCCGGAGAGTGTTTGTCCCACTGTCTGACACTCTCCACCTCTGTCAGACCCCCTCAGTGGCACTACCAGGAACAGTGTGTGCACATTCATAAAAATTCACTGCGTCCCTTTGTCCCCCCTCCCTCTTCCCCCTCTTCACTGCCGCCTTTGTACCTAGGGCTGTTGCAGTGACCATAGGTAATTAGGCTTCTCCAAGCTCTGATGCTGTTGATGGTAGTTAGTAGCCTAACAAACTTCCTAACTGCCTGGTACTCAGCACTCTATTGTCCCTCCAATCACTCTGACATCAATGCAAATGTATTCAAAAATCTAATCAAGCACTTCATGAGAGCCCATGAGCTCATGTTGCGTCACATTTCTATAGGCTACGCAAAACAGAGTCATGGCCTCAGCTTTCTATAGGCTAGGCCTACAATATTTATTTCTCAACTTTCCTAATATTAAGCACATTACTTGTCTTTTCAAACATCTGCTATCTGAGCAGCTAACCGATCTCTACAGCTGTACATAGTCTATCGGTAAATAGCCCACCCATTTTTACCTACCTCATCCCCATACTGTTTTTATTTATTTACTTTTCTGCTCTTTTGCACACCAATATCTCTACCTGTACATGACCATCTGATCATTTATCACTCCAGTGTTAATCTGCAAAATTGTAATTATTCGCCTACCCCCTCATGCCTTTTGCACACAATGTATATAGACTCCCCTTTTTTCTACTGTGTTATTGACTTGTTAATTATTTACTCCATGTGTAACTCTGTGTTGTCTGTTCACACTGCTATGCTTTATCTTGGCCAGGTCGCAGTTGCAAATTAGAACTTGGTTAAATACCTGGTTAAATAAAAGTGAAATTAAATGAGAACTTGTTCTCAACTTGCCTACCTGGTTAAATAAAGGTGAAATAAAATGAGAACTTGTTCTCAACTTGCCTACCTGGTTAAATAAAGGTGAAATAAAATGAGAACTTGTTCTCAACTAGCCTACCTGGTTAAATAAAGGTGAAATAAAATGAGAACTTGTTCTCAACTTGCCTACCTGGTTAAATAAAGGTGAAATAAAATGAGAACTTGTTCTCAACTTGCCTACCTGGTTAAATAAAGGTGAAATAAAATGAGAACTTGTTCTCAACTTGCCTACCTGGTTAAATAAAGGTGAAATTAAATGAGAACTTGTTCTCAACTTGCCTACCTGGTTAAATAAAGGTGAAATAAAATGAGAACTTGTTCTCAACTTGCCTACCTGGTTAAATAAAGGTGAAATAAAATGAGAACTTGTTCTCAACTTGCCTACCTGGTTAAATAAAGGTGAAATAAAATGAGAACTTGTTCTCAACTTGCCTACCTGGTTAAATAAAGGTGAAATAAAATGAGAACTTGTTCTCAACTTGCCTACCTGGTTAAATAAAGGTGAAATAAAATGAGAACTTGTTCTCAACTAGCCTACCTGGTTAAATAAAGGTGAAATAAAATGAGAACTTGTTCTCAACTAGCCTACCTGGTTAAATAAAGGTGAAATAAAATGAGAACTTGTTCTCAACTTGCCTACCTGGTTAAATAAAGGTGAAATAAAATGAGAACTTGTTCTCAACTAGCCTACCTGGTTAAATAAAGGTGAAATAAAATGAGAACTTGTTCTCAACTTGCCTACCTGGTTAAATAAAGGTGAAATAAAATGAGAACTTGTTCTCAACTTGCCTACCTGGTTAAATAAAGGTGAAATAAAATGAGAACTTGTTCTCAACTTGCCTACCTGGTTAAATAAAGGTGAAATAAAATGAGAACTTGTTCTCAACTTGCCTACCTGGTTAAATAAAGGTGAAATAAAATGAGAACTTGTTCTCAACTTGCCTACCTGGTTAAATAAAGGTGAAATAAAATGAGAACTTGTTCTCAACTTGCCTACCTGGTTAAATAAAGGTGAAATAAAATGAGAACTTGTTCTCAACTTGCCTACCTGGTTAAATAAAGGTGAAATAAAATGAGAACTTGTTGTCAACTTGCCTACCTGGTTAAATAAAGGTGAAATAAAATGAGAACTTGTTCTCAACTTGCCTACCTGGTTAAATAAAGGTGAAATAAAATGAGAACTTGTTCTCAACTAGCCTACCTGGTTAAATAAAGGTGAAATAAAATGAGAACTTGTTCTCAACTTGCCTACCTGGTTAAATAAAGGTGAAATAAAATGAGAACTTGTTCTCAACTTGCCTACCTGGTTAAATAAAGGTGAAATAAAATGAGAACTTGTTCTCAACTTGCCTACCTGGTTAAATAAAGGTGAAATAAAATGAGAACTTGTTCTCAACTAGCCTACCTGGTTAAATAAAGGTGAAATAAAATGAGAACTTGTTCTCAACTAGCCTACCTGGTTAAATAAAGGTGAAATAAAATGAGAACTTGTTCTCAACTAGCCTACCTGGTTAAATAAAGGTGAAATAAAATGAGAACTTGTTCTCAACTAGCCTACCTGGTTAAATAAAGGTGAAATAAAATGAGAACTTGTTCTCAACTTGCCTACCTGGTTAAATAAAGGTGAAATAAAATGAGAACTTGTTCTCAACTTGCCTACCTGGTTAAATAAAGGTGAAATAAAATGAGAACTTGTTCTCAACTAGCCTACCTGGTTAAATAAAGGTGAAATAAAATGAGAACTTGTTCTCAACTTGCCTACCTGGTTAAATAAAAGGTGAAATAAAATGAGAACTTGTTCTCAACTTGCCTACCTGGTTAAATAAAGGTGAAATAAAATGAGAACTTGTTCTCAACTTGCCTACCTGGTTAAATAAAGGTGAAATAAAATGAGAACTTGTTCTCAACTTGCCTACCTGGTTAAATAAAGGTGAAATAAAATGAGAACTTGTTCTCAACTAGCCTACCTGGTTAAATAAAGGTGAAATAAAATGAGAACTTGTTCTCAACTAGCCTACCTGGTTAAATAAAGGTGAAATAAAATGAGAACTTGTTCTCAACTAGCCTACCTGGTTAAATAAAGGTGAAATAAAATGAGAACTTGTTCTCAACTTGCCTACCTGGTTAAATAAAGGTGAAATAAAATGAGAACTTGTTCTCAACTTGCCTACCTGGTTAAATAAAGGTGAAATAAAATGAGAACTTGTTCTCAACTTGCCTACCTGGTTAAATCAAAACCTGGGTGAAATAAAATGAGAACTTGTTCTCAACTTGCCTACCTGGTTAAATAAAGGTGAAATAAAATGAGAACTTGTTCTCAACTAGCCTACCTGGTTAAATAAAGGTGAAATAAAATGAGAACTTGTTCTCAACTAGCCTACCTGGTTAAATAAAGGTGAAATAAAATGAGAACTTGTTCTCAACTAGCCTACCTGGTTAAATAAAGGTGAAATAAAATGAGAACTTGTTCTCAACTAGCCTACCTGGTTAAATAAAGGTGAAATAAAATGAGAACTTGTTCTCAACTTGCCTACCTGGTTAAATAAAGGTGAAATAAAATGAGAACTTGTTCTCAACTAGCCTACCTGGTTAAATAAAAGTGAAATAAAATGAGAACTTGTTCTCAACTTGCCTACCTGGTTAAATAAAGGTGAAATAAAATGAGAACTTGTTCTCAACTTGCCTACCTGGTTAAATAAAGGTGAAATAAAATGAGAACTTGTTCTCAACTTGCCTACCTGGTTAAATAAAGGTGAAATAAAATGAGAACTTGTTCTCAACTTGCCCTACCTGGTTAAATAAAGGTGAAATAAAATGAGAACTTGTTCTCAACTTGCCTACCTGGTTAAATAAAGGTGAAATAAAATGAGAACTTGTTCTCAACTTGCCTACCTGGTTAAATAAAGGTGAAATAAAATGAGAACTTGTTCTCAACTAGCCTACCTGGTTAAATAAAGGTGAAATAAAATGAGAACTTGTTCTCAACTTGCCTACCTGGTTAAATAAAGGTGAAATAAAATGAGAACTTGTTCTCAACTAGCCTACCTGGTTAAATAAAGGTGAAATAAAATGAGAACTTGTTCTCAACTTGCCTACCTGGTTAAATAAAGGTGAAATAAAATGAGAACTTGTTCTCAACTTGCCTACCTGGTTAAATAAAGGTGAAATAAAATGAGAACTTGTTCTCAACTTGCCTACCTGGTTAAATAAAGGTGAAATAAAATGAGAACTTGTTCTCAACTTGCCTACCTGGTTAAATAAAGGTGAAATAAAATGAGAACTTGTTCTCAACTTGCCTACCTGGTTAAATAAAGGTGAAATAAAATGAGAACTTGTTCTCAACTTGCCTACCTGGTTAAATAAAGGTGAAATAAAATGAGAACTTGTTCTCAACTTGCCTACCTGGTTAAATAAAGGTGAAATAAAATGAGAACTTGTTGTCAACTTGCCTACCTGGTTAAATAAAGGTGAAATAAAATGAGAACTTGTTCTCAACTTGCCTACCTGGTTAAATAAAGGTGAAATAAAATGAGAACTTGTTCTCAACTAGCCTACCTGGTTAAATAAAAGGTGAAATAAAATGAGAACTTGTTCTCAACTTGCCTACCTGGTTAAATAAAGGTGAAATAAAATGAGAACTTGTTCTCAACTAGCCTACCTGGTTAAATAAAGGTGAAATAAAATGAGAACTTGTTCTCAACTAGCCTACCTGGTTAAATAAAGGTGAAATAAAATGAGAACTTGTTCTCAACTAGCCTACCTGGTTAAATAAAGGTGAAATAAAATGAGAACTTGTTCTCAACTAGCCTACCTGGTTAAATAAAGGTGAAATAAAATGAGAACTTGTTCTCAACTGCCTACCTGGTTAAATAAAAGGTGAAATAAAATGAGAACTTGTTCTCAACTAGCCTACCTGGTTAAATAAAGGTGAAATAAAATGAGAACTTGTTCTCAACTTGCCTACCTGGTTAAATAAAGGTGAAATAAAATGAGAACTTGTTCTCAACTTGCCTACCTGGTTAAATAAAGGTGAAATAAAATGAGAACTTGTTCTCAACTTGCCTACCTGGTTAAATAAAGGTGAAATAAAATGAGAACTTGTTCTCAACTAGCCTACCTGGTTAAATAAAGGTGAAATAAAATGAGAACTTGTTCTCAACTAGCCTACCTGGTTAAATAAAGGTGAAATAAAATGAGAACTTGTTCTCAACTTGCCTACCTGGTTAAATAAAGGTGAAATAAAATGAGAACTTGTTCTCAACTAGCCTACCTGGTTAAATAAAGGTGAAATAAAATGAGAACTTGTTCTCAACTTGCCTACCTGGTTAAATAAAGGTGAAATAAAATGAGAACTTGTTCTCAACTGCCTACCTGGTTAAATAAAGGTGAAATAAAATGAGAACTTGTTCTCAACTAGCCTACCTGGTTAAATAAATGAGAACTTGTTCTCAACTTGCCTACCTGAAATAAAATGAGAACTTGTTCTCAACTTGCCTACCTGGTTAAATAAAGGTGAAATAAAATGAGAACTTGTTCTCAACTAGCCTACCTGGTTAAATAAAGGTGAAATAAAATGAGAACTTGTTCTCAACTAGCCTACCTGGTTAAATAAAGGTGAAATAAAATGAGAACTTGTTTTCAACTAGCCTACCTGGTTAAATAAAGGTGAAATAAAATGAGAACTTGTTCTCAACTAGCCTACCTGGTTAAATAAAGGTGAAATAAAATGAGAACTTGTTCTCAACTTGCCTACCTGGTTAAATAAAGGTGAAATAAAATGAGAACTTGTTCTCAACTAGCCTACCTGGTTAAATAAAAGTGAAATAAAATGAGAACTTGTTCTCAACTTGCCTACCTGGTTAAATAAAGTGAAATAAAATGAGAACTTGTTCTCAACTTGCCTACCTGGTTAAATAAAGGTGAAATAAAATGAGAACTTGTTCTCAACTTGCCTACCTGGTTAAATAAAGGTGAAATAAAATGAGAACTTGTTCTCAACTTGCCTACCTGGTTAAATAAAAGTGAAATAAAATGAGAACTTGTTCTCAACTTGCCTACCTGGTTAAATAAAAGTGAAATAAAATGAGAACTTGTTCTCAACTTGCCTACCTGGTTAAATAAAGGTGAAATAAAATGAGAACTTGTTCTCAACTTGCCTACCTGGTTAAATAAAGGTGAAATAAAATGAGAACTTGTTCTCAACTTGCCTACCTGGTTAAATAAGGTGAAATAAAATGAGAACTTGTTCTCAACTTGCCTACCTGGTTAAATAAAGGTGAAATAAAATGAGAACTTGTTCTCAACTTGCCTACCTGGTTAAATAAAGGTGAAATAAAAGGAGAACTTGTTGTCAACTTGCTCACTCATGGTTAAATAAAGGTGAAATAAAAATGAGAACTTGTTCTCAACTTGCCTACCTGGTTAAATAAAGGTGAAATAAAAATGAGAACTTGTTGTCAACTTGCCTACCTGGTTAAATAAAGGTGAAATAAAATGAGAACTTGTTCTCAACTAGCCTACCTTGGTTAAATAAAGGTGAAATAAAATGAGAACTTGAGAATTTGTCCAATAGCCTACCTGGTTAAATAAAGGTGAAATAAAATGAGAACTTGTTCTCAACTACCTGGTTAAATAAAGGTTAAATAAAATGAGAACTTGTTCTCAACTTGCCTACCTGGTTAAATAAAGGTGAAATAAAATGAGAACTTGTTCTCAACTTGCCTACCTGGTTAAATAAAGGTGAAATAAAACTTGCTCAACTTGCCTACCTTTAAACAAAGGTTGTCAACTTGCCTACCTGGTTAAATAAAGGTGAAATAAAATGAGAACTTGTTCTCAACTTGTCTACCTGGTTAAATA
>NW_025754795.1:0-8592 GCF_021184085.1 Oncorhynchus gorbuscha
GGACAACAACCACCTGAGCCACTGCCTGTTCACCCCGCTATCATCCAGAAGGCGAGGTCAGTACAGGTGCATCAAAGCAGGGACCGAGAGACTGAAAAACAGCTTCTATCTCAAGGCCATCAGACTGTTAAACAGCCACCACTAACATTGAGTGGCTGCTGCCAACACACTGACTCAACTCCAGCCACTTTAATAATGGAAATTGATAGAAATTGATGTCAAATGTATCACTATCCACTTTAAACAATGCCACTTAATATAATGTTTACATACCCAACATTACTCATCTCATATGTATATGTATATACTGTACTCTATACCATCTACTGCATCTTGCCCTCTTTATGTAATACATTTATCACTAGCCACTTTAAACTATGCCACTTTTATGTTTACATACCCTACATTATTCATCTTATATGTATATACTGTACTCGATACCATCTACTGCATCTTGCCTATGCCGTTCTGTCCCATCACTCATTCATATATCTTTACGTACGTATTCTTATCCCTTTACACGTGTGTGTATAAGGTAGTAGTTGTGGAATTGTTTGGTTAGATTAATCGTTGGTTATTACTGCATTGTCGCAACTAGAAGCACAAGCATTTCGCTACACTCGCATTAACATCTGCTAACCATGTGTATGTGACAAATAAAATTTGATTTGATTTGATAGAGGATAGGAGGATAGGATAGAGGGATATATACATAGATAAAGGGATAGATAATTAGAGGATAGGATAGAGGGATATATACATAGATGATAGGATAAGAGGGATAGATAATTAGAGGATAGGATAGAGAGATAGATACACAGAGGATAGGAGGATATGATAGAGGGTTAGATATATAGCGGATAGGAGGATAGGATAGAGGGATAGATACATAGAGGATAGGATAGAGGGATATGTACATAGAGGATAGCATAGAGAGATAGATACACAGAGGATAGGAGGATATGATAGAGGGATATATACATAGAGGATAGGATAGAGGGATATACATGTATAGAATAGGAGGAAACGATAGAGGGATAGATAAATAGAGAGTAGGATAGAGGGACAGATACATAGAGAGTAGGATAGAGGGACAGATACATAGAGAGTAGGATAGAGGGACAGATACATAGAGAGTAGGATAGTGGGACAGACACATAGAGAGTAGGATAGAGGGAAAGATACATAGAGAGTAGGATAGAGGGACAGATACATAGAGAGTAGGATAGAGGGACAGATACATAGAGTGTAGGATAGTGGGACAAATACATAGGGAGTAGGATAGAGGGACAGATACATAGAGAGTAGGATAGAGGGACAGATACATAGAGAGTAGGATAGAGGGACAGATACATAGAGAGTAGGATAGTGGGACAGATACATAGAGAGTAGGATAGTGGGACAGATACATAAAGAGTAGGATAGTGGGACAGATACATAGAAAGTAGGATAGAGGGACAGATACATAGAGAGTAGAATAGAGGGACAGATACATAGAGAGTAGGATAGAGGGACAGATACATAGAGAGTAGGATAGAGGGACAGATACATAGAGAGTAGGATAGAGGGACAGATACAGAGAGTAGGATAGAGGGACAGATACATAGAGAGTAGGATAGAGGGACAGATACATAGAGAGTAGGATAGAGGGACAGATACATAGAGAGTAGGATAGTGGGACAGATACATAAAGAGTAGGATAGAGGGACAGATACATAGAGAGTAGGATAGAGGGACAGATACAGAGAGTAGGATAGTGGGACAGATACATAAAGAGTAGGATAGTGGGACAGATACATAGAGAGTAGGATAGAGGGACAGATACATAGAGAGTAGGATAGTGGGACAGATACATAGAGAGTAGGATAGTGGGACAGATACATAAAGAGTAGGATAGTGGGACAGATACATAAAGAGTAGGATAGAGGGACAGATACATAGAGAGTAGGATAGAGGGACAGATACATAGAGAGTAGGATAGTGGGACAGATACATAGAGAGTAGGATAGTGGGACAGATACATAAAGAGTAGGATAGTGGGACAGATACATAGAAAGTAGGATAGAGGGACAGATACATAGAGAGTAGAATAGAGGGACAGATACATAGAGAGTAGGATAGAGGGACAGATACATAGAGAGTAGGATAGAGGGACAGATACATAGAGAGTAGATAGAGGGACAGATACATAGAGAGTAGGATAGAGGGACAGATACATAGAGAGTAGGATAGAGGGACAGATACATAGAGAGTAGGATAGAGGGACAGATACATAGAGAGTAGGATAGTGGGACAGATACATAAAGAGTAGGATAGAGGGACAGATACATAGAGAGTAGGATAGAGGGACAGATACATAGAGAGTAGGATAGTGGGACAGATACATAGAGAGTAGGATAGTGGGACAGATACATAAAGAGTAGGATAGTGGGACAGATACATAAAGAGTAGGATAGTGGGACAGATACATAGAAAGTAGGATAGAGGGACAGATACATAAAGAGTAGGATAGTGGGACAGATACATAGAGAGTAGGATAGTGGGACAGATACATAAAGAGTAGGATAGTGGGACAGATACATAGAGAGTAGGATAGTGGGACAGATACATAAAGAGTAGGATAGTGGGACAGATACATAGAAAGTAGGATAGAGGGACAGATGCATAGAGAGTAGGATAGAGGGACAGATACATAGAGAGTAGGATAGAGGGACAGATACATAGAGAGTAGGATAGAGGGACAGATACATAGAGTGTGGAATATAGAGGGACAGATACATAGAGAGTGGGATAGAGGGACAGATACATAGAGAGTAGGATAGAGGGACAGATACATAGAGAGTATGATAGTGGGACATATACATAGAGAGTAGGATAGAGGGACAGATACATAGAGAGTAGGATAGAGGGACAGATACATAGAGAGTAGGATAGAGGGACAGATACATAGAGAGTAGGATAGTGGGACAGATACATAGGGAGTAGGATAGAGGGACAGATACATAGAGAGTAGGATAGAGGGACAGATACATAGAGAGTAGGATAGAGGGACAGATACATAGAGAGTAGGATAGTGGGACAGATACATAAAGAGTAGGATAGTGGGACAGATACATAGAGAGTAGGATAGTGGGACAGATACATAGAGAGTAGGATAGTGGGACAGATACATAGAAAGTAGGATAGAGGGACAGATACATAGAGAGTAGGATAGAGGGATGGATAAATAGCAGCAAAGACAACACTGTCCTGTGAAATGCTTCAGTGGAAAACTCATTGATGACTGGAGAAGGACAGATGGATGGAGGGAGCGAAGGAAAGAGAAACAGAAGGAATCAGAGAAGGAGATTAACGCTCAACGTATGTGTCTTTGTGTGTTTGTGTGTGTGAGTGAGACACAGCAAATAAATATTGGCTACGTGTTATATGTATTTTTACTCATAAATGCATCACATTCATTTTGGTATCAATCCACGTGAAAAAATGAAAGATTAGAAAGGCACATTAGCATTTGCACATCTGTTAAGATCATTACAGACAGGCAGTAGAAATGTGTGTGTGTGAAAAAGAGGGGGGTTGTGTGTCTGTGTGTTTATAATGCAGCAGAAGTGATCCAGGTTATTAGTTAGTGTTGTCGTTAGAGTAATAGGATCCAATTATACCGTGAGTTAGGACAATGATTCTGTACTCAGAGAACCCCACCAGGGAGGCAGTAGAACAGTGAAACATAGGCTGATTCCCACCCTCTTCCTTACACAGAGCTCTATGATCAATTAGGAACACACACATGGCTTTTTGTTATCAAGAATTCAAGCTGCTATGACACTGTTACATCATCTGAAACTTTCTTTTTACAGAGGCACAAGGAATTGATTAAACAATACGGGCTAGTTACATAGGCCTATAGAAACTGGGATGTATTCCCACCTTCTCAAACAAAATTGTGTTTACACAGGCAGCCGAATTCTGATCTTTTCCCATTAGTAGGTTCTTTTGGCCAATCAGATCATCTCTTTTGCCAATAATTGGGAACAATATCAGAATTGGTCTGTCAGTGTAAATGCAGCCTTATTGTAGATTGTGCTTTCATCCACTTTACTAAATTGTTTGGAGCATGGTATTGACAAAGTACTGTAGGAAGACATGCACACACGTATGTGCATGTGGACACATATATGCACACAAACATGCACACGCACACGCACACGCACTACCCCTGTAGCTCCATTAGCTGTAATTGGAGCTAATTATTAGAGCAAAGCCATTAGGCCTACAGCTCCTCCCCTCCCCCCCCTCTCTCTCTCTGTATCCCTTTCTCAATTCAATTAAATTCAAGGGCTTTATTGGCATGGGAAACATGTGTTAACATTGCCAAAGCACATGAAGTAGATAATAAACAAAAGTGAAATAACCAACACAAATTTACAGTAAACATTACACTCACATAAGTTCCAAAATAATAAAGACATTTCAAATGTCATATTATGTCTATATACAGTGTTGTAATGATGTGCAAAAGGTAAAATAAATAAACATAAATATGGGTTGTATTTACAATGGTGTTTGTTCACTGGTTGCCCTTATCTTGTGGTAACAGGTCACAAATCTTGCTGCTGTGATGGCACACTGTGGTATTTCACCCAGTAGATATGGGAGTTTATCAAAATTGGGTTTGTTTTTGAATTTAGTGGATCTGTGTAATCTTGCAGGAGGTTAGGAAGTGCAGATCAGTTTCCACCTCATTTTGTGGGCAGTGCGCACATAGCCTGTCTTCGCTTGAGAGACAGGTCTGCCTATGACAGCCTTTCTCAATAGCAAGGCTATGCTCACTGAGTCTTTACATAGTCAAAGCTTTCCTTATGTTTCGGTCAGTCCCAGTGGTCAGGTATCCTGCCACTGTGTACTCTCTGTTTAGGGCCAAATAGCATTCTAGTTAGCTCTGTTTTTTTGTTAATTCTTTCCAATGTGTCAAGTAATAATATTTTTGTTTTCTCATGATTTGGTTGGGTCTAATTGTGTTGCTGTCCTGGGGCTCTGTGGGGTCTGTTTGTGTTTGTCAACAGAGCCCCAGGACCAGCTTGCTTAGGAGACTCTTCTCCAGGTTCATCTCTCTGTAGGTGATAGCTTTGTTATGAAAGGTTTGGGAATCGCTTCCTTTTAGGTGGTTGTATCAATCAAAAATGTTTTATAAAACCCTTTCTTACATCAGCTGATATCTCAAAGTGCTGTACAGAAACACAGTCTAAAACCCCAAACAGCAAGCAATGCAGGTGTAGAAGCACGGTAGCTAGGAAAAACTCCCTAGAAAGGCCCAAACCTAGGAAGAAACCTAGAGAGGAACCAGGCTATGAGGGGTTGCCAGTCCTCTTCTGGCTGTGCTGGGTAGAGATTATAACAGAACATGGCCAAGATGTTCAAATGTTCATAGATGACCAGCAGGGTCAAAGAATAATAATCACAGTGGTTGTCGAAGGTGCAACAGGTCAGCACCTCAGGAGTGAATGTCAGTTGGCTTTTCATAGCCGATCATTCAGAATGTCTCTAGAGTGTTGAAGACAGCCAGTCTGGGACAGGTAGCACGTCCGGTGAACAGGTCAGGGTTCCATAGCCGCAGGCAGAATAGTTGAGACTGGAACAGCAGCACAAGCAGGTGGACTGGGGACAGCAAGGAGTCACCAGGCCAGGTAGTCCTGAGGCTTGGTCCTAGGGTTCAGGTCCTCAGAGAGAGAGAGGAAGAAAGAAAGAGAGAAAGAAAGAAAGAAAGAAAGAAAGAAAGAAAGAAAGAAAGAAAGAAGAGAGAGCATACTTAAATTCACACAGGACACCGGTTAAGACAGGAGAAATACTCCATATATAACAGACTGACTCTAGCCCCCCGACACATAAACTAATGCAGCATAAATACTGGAGGCTGAGACAGAAGGGGTTGGGAGACACTGTGGCCCCGTCCAATGATTCCCCCGGACAGGGCCAAACAGGCAGGATAAAACCCCACCCACTTTGCCAAAGCACAGCCCCCATACCACTAGAGGGATATCTTCGACCACCAACTTATAGCCGACAAAGATCTCCCCCACGGCACAACCCACAACACAGCGTTCAACACCATAGTGCCCTCAAAGCTCATCACTAAGCTAAGGACCCTGGGACTAAACACCTCCCTCTGCAAATGGACCAAGGACTTCCTGACGGCCGCCCCCAGGTCGTAAGGGTAGTTAATAACACATCCACTATGCTGATCCTCAACACTGGGGCCCCTCAGGGGTGAGTGCTCAGTCCCCCCCTGTACTCCTTGTTCACTCATGACTGTATGGCCAGGCCCGACTCCAACACCATCATCAGGTTTGCAGAAGACACAACAGCGGTAAACCAGATTACCAACTACGATGAGACCGCCTATAGAGAGGAGGTTAGAGACAAGACCAGTGTGGTGCCAGGACAACAACCTCTCCCTCAACATGATCAAGACAAAGGAGCTGATTGTGGACTACAGGAAAAGGACCGAGCACGCCCCCATTATCATCGACGGAGCTGCAGTGGAGCAGGTTGAGAGATTCAAGTTACTTGGTGTCCACATCACCAACAAACTATCATGGACCAAACACACTAAGACAGTCGTGAAAAGGGCATGACAAAGCCCGTTCCCCGTCAAGAGACTGAAATGATTTGGCATGGGTCCTATGATCCTCAAAAGGTTCTACAGCTGCACCATCGAGAGCATCCTGACTGGTTGCATCACTGCCTGGTATGGCAACTGCTGGGCCTCCGGCCTCAAGGCATTACAGAGGTTAGTCCCTTCGGCCCAGTACATCACCGGTGCCAAGCTTCCTGCCATCCAGGACCTCTACACCAGGCGGTGTCAGAGGAAGGCCATATAAATTGTCAAAGACTCTAGCCACCCTAGTCATAGACTGTTCTCTCTGCTACCGCATTGCAAGTGGTACTGGAGCATCAAGTCTAGGTCCAAAAGGCATCTTAATAGCTTCTACCCCCAAGCCATAAAACTCCTGAACAGCTAAACAAATGACTACCCAGACCCCTCTTTTACGCTGCTGCTACTCTTTGTTTATTATCAATGTATAGTCACTTTAACTATATCTACATGTACATATAACTTCAATTACCTCAACTAACCGGTATCCCCACACATTGACTCTGTACTGGTACCCCCTGTATAACTAGCCTCCGTATTGTTATTTTACTGCTGCTGTTTAGTTATTTGTTACTTTATTTTCAGTTTTCTACTCATCTATTTTTTACTTAACATTTTTTGTCTTCTTTTATAAAAACTTCATCAAAGGTATTATGGCTGCAGGTGCAGTATTGAGTAGCTTGGATGAAAGGTGCCCAGAGTAAACGGGCCGGCTCCTGAGAACCTGAGAAGAAATCCAAACAAGAAGGGGGAAATCTGAGGTTGGTAGATTTTCAACCCAGCCCCTATTGAATACACAGTGGGATATTGGTTATGTTGTACTTTCTAAGGCTTCCACTAGATGTCTATCATCTTTAGGAACCTGAATAAGGCTTCTACTGTGATGTGGGGCCGGATGAGAGCTCTTTGAGTCAGTGGTCTGGCAGAGAGCCAGGTCCTGGTCAGGCGCATTTCACATGATAGAGACCTGAGTTCCATGGCTTTTCTACAGACAATGGAATTCTCCGGTTTGAACGTTATTGAAGATTTATGATAAAAACATCCTAAAGATTGATTCTATACTTAGTTTGAAATGTTTCTACGACCTGTAGTATACCGTTTTGAAGTTTTCATCCAACGTCCGGCTGGACCTGCACGAGCATTTGGATTTGTGTACTAAACGCCCTAACAAAAGTAGCTACTTTGACATAAATAATGGACATTATCGAACAAATAAAACATTTATTGTGGAACTAGGATTCCTGGGAGTGCATTCTGATGAAGATCATCAAAGGTAAGGGAATATTTATAATGTTATTTCTGATTTCTGTTGACTCCAACATGGCGGATAATCTTTGGCGGATAATTATTATAATTTCTTTTTCTGAGCGCCGTTCTCAGATTATTGCATCGTTTGCTTCTTTCGTAAAGTTTTTTTGAAATCTGACACAGCGGTTGCATTAAGGAGAGGTATATCTATATTTCCATGTCTAACAATTGTATTTTAATTGACATTTATAATGAGTATTTCTGTAAAATGATGTGGCTCTCTGCAATATCACCGGATGTTTTTGGAACTAGTGAATGTAACGTGCCAATGTATACTGATATTTTTAAATTTAAATATGAACATCATCAAACAAAACATACATGTATTGTGTAACATGAAGTCCTATGAGTGTCATCTGATGAAGATCATCAAAGGTTAGTGATTCATTTTATCTCTATCTGTGCTTTTTGTGACTCCTGTCTTTGGCTGGAAAAATGGCTGTGTTTTTCTGTGAGTTGTTGGTGACCTAATATAATCGTTTGTGGTGTTTTTGCTGTAAAGCCTATTTGAAAACAGACACTGTGGTGGGATTAACAACGAGATTACCTTTAAAATGGTATAAGATACATATATGTTTGAAGAATTTTAATTATGAGATTTCTGTTGTTTTGAATTTGGCACCCTGCACTTT
>NW_025754796.1:0-8591 GCF_021184085.1 Oncorhynchus gorbuscha
ATAGAACATTAATGTAGAATACTATAGGGCATTAGAACTATAGAACATTAATGTAGAATACTATAGGGCATTAGAACTATGACATTAATAAATAGATAGGGCATTAGAACTATAGAACATAATATACTATAGGGCAGCATTAGAACTATATAACATTACTATAGAATACTAATGTAGGGCATTAGAACTATAGAACATTAATGTAGAATACTATAGGGCATTAGAACTATAGAACATTAATATAGAATACTATAGGGCATTAGAACTATAGAACATTAATGTAGAATACTATAGGGCATTAGAACTATAGAACATTAATATAGAATACTATAGGAACATTAGAACTATAGAACATTACTATAGAATACTATAGGGCATTAGAACTATAGAACATTAATATAGAATACTATAGGGCATTAGAACTATAGAACATTAATATAGAATACTATAGGGCATTAGAACTATAGAACATTACTATAGAATACTATAGGGCATTAGAACTATAGAACATTAATGTAGAATACTATAGGGCATTAGAACTATAGAACATTAATATAGAATACTATAGGGCATTAGAACTATAGAACATTAATGTAGAATACTATAGGGCATTAGAACTATAGAACATTACTATAGAATACTATAGGGCATTAGAACTATAGAACATTACTATAGAATACTATAGGGCATTAGAACTATAGAACATTAATGTAGAATACTATAGGGCATTAGAACTATAGAACATTAATGTAGAATACTATAGGGCATTAGAACTATAGAACATTAATGTAGAATACTATAGGGCATTAGAACTATAGAACATTAATGTAGAATACTATAGGGCATTAGAACTATAGAACATTAATGTAGAATACTATAGGGCATTAGAACTATAGAACATTAATGTAGAATACTATAGGGCATTAGAACTATAGAACATTAATATAGAATACTATAGGCATTAGAACTATAGAACATTAATGTAGAATACTATAGGGCATTAGAACTATAGAACATTACTATAGAATACTATAGGGCATTAGAACTATAGAACATTAATGTAGAATACTATAGGGCATTAGAACTATAGAACATTAATGTAGAATACTATAGGGCATTAGAACTATAGAACATTAATATAGAATACTATAGGGCATTAGAACTATATAACATTACGATAGAATACTATAGGCATTAGAACTATAGAACATTAATGTAGAATACTATAGGGAATTAGAACTATAGAACATTAATGTAGAATACTATAGGGCATTAGAACTATAGAACATTAATATAGAATACTATAGGGCATTAGAACTATATAACATTACTATAGAATACTATAGGGAATTAGAACTATAGAACATTAATGTAGAATACTATAGGGCATTAGAATTAGAACATTACTATAGAATACTAACATTAGAACTATAGAACATTAATGTAGAATACTATAGGGAATTAGAACTATAGAACATTAATGTAGAATACTATAGGGCATTAGAACTATAGAACATTAATATAGAATACTATAGGGCATTAGAACTATAGAACATTAATGTAGAATACTATAGGGCATTAGAACTATAGAACATTAATATAGAATACTATAGGGCATTAGAACTATATAACATTACTATAGAATACTATAGGCATTAGAACTATAGAACATTAATGTAGAATACTATAGGCATTAGAACTATAGAACATTACTATAGAATACTATAGGGCATTAGAACTATAGAACATTAATGTAGAATACTATAGGGCATTAGAACTATATAACATTACTATAGAATACTATAGGGCATTAGAACTATAGAACATTAATGTAGAATACTATAGGGCATTAGAACTATAGAACATTAATGTAGAATACTATAGGGCATTAGAACTATAGAACATTAATATAGAATACTATAGGGAATTAGAACTATAGAACATTAATATAGAATACTATAGGGCATTAGAACTATAGAACATTACTATAGAATACTATAGGGAATTAGAACTATAGAACATTAATGTAGAATACTATAGGGCATTAGAACTATAGAACATTACTATAGAATACTATAGGGAATTAGAACTATAGAACATTAATGTAGAATACTATAGGGAATTAGAACTATAGAACATTAATATAGAATACTATAGGGCATTAGAACTATAGAACATTACTATAGAATACTATAGGGAATTAGAACTATAGAACATTAATATAGAATACTATAGGGCATTAGAACTATAGAACATTACTATAGAATACTATAGGGAATTAGAACTATAGAACATTAATGTAGAATACTATAGGGAATTAGAACTATAGAACATTAACATAGAATACTATAGGGCATTAGAACTATAGAACATTAATGTAGAATACTATAGGGCATTAGAACTATAGAACATTAATGTAGAATACTATAGGGCATTAGAACTATAGAACATTAATGTAGAATACTATAGGGCATTAGAACTATAGAACATTAATATAGAATACTATAGGGCATTAGAACTATATAACATTACTATAGAATACTATAGGGCATTAGAACTATAGAACATTAATGTAGAATACTATAGGGAATTAGAACTATAGAACATTAATGTAGAATACTATAGGGCATTAGAACTATAGAACATTAATATAGAATACTATAGGGCATTAGAACTATATAACATTACTATAGAATACTATAGGGAATTAGAACTATAGAACATTAATGTAGAATACTATAGGGCATTAGAACTATAGAACATTAATGTAGAATACTATAGGGAATTAGAACTATAGAACATTAATGTAGAATACTATAGGGCATTAGAACTATAGAACATTAATATAGAATACTATAGGGCATTAGAACTATAGAACATTAATGTAGAATACTATAGGGCATTAGAACTATAGAACATTAATGTAGAATACTATAGGGCATTAGAACTATAGAACATTAATATAGAATACTATAGGGCATTAGAACTATATAACATTACTATAGAATACTATAGGGCATTAGAACTATAGAACATTAATGTAGAATACTATAGGGCATTAGAACTATAGAACATTACTATAGAATACTATAGGGCATTAGAACTATAGAACATTAATGTAGAATACTATAGGGCATTAGAACTATATAACATTACTATAGAATACTATAGGGCATTAGAACTATAGAACATTAATGTAGAATACTATAGGGCATTAGAACTATAGAACATTACTATAGAATACTATAGGGCATTAGAACTATATAACATTAATGTAGAATACTATAGGGCATTAGAACTATAGAACATTAATGTAGAATACTATAGGGCATTAGAACTATATAACATTAATGTAGAATACTATAGGGCATTAGAACTATAGAACATTAATGTAGAATACTATAGGGCATTAGAACTATATAACATTACTATAGAATACTATAGGGAATTAGAACTATATAACATTACTATAGAATACTATAGGGCATTAGAACTATAGAACATTACTATAGAATACTATAGGGCATTAGAACTATAGAACATTAATATAGAATACTATAGGGCATTAGAACTATAGAACATTAATGTAGAATACTATAGGGCATTAGAACTATAGAACATTACTATAGAATACTATAGGGAATTAGAACTATAGAACATTAATGTAGAATACTATAGGGAATTAGAACTATAGAACATTACTATAGAATACTATAGGGAATTAGAACTATAGAACATTACTATAGAATACTATAGGGCATTAGAACTATATAACATTACTATAGAATACTATAGGGAATTAGAACTATAGAACATTAATATAGAATACTATAGGGCATTAGAACTATATAACATTACTATAGAATACTATAGGGCATTAGAACTATATAACATTACTATAGAATACTATAGGGCATTAGAACTATAGAACATTAATGTAGAATACTATAGGGAATTAGAACTATAGAACATTACTATAGAATACTATAGGGCATTAGAACTATAGAACATTAATATAGAATACTGTAGGGAATTAGAACTATAGAACATTAATGTAGAATACTATAGGGCATTAGAACTATATAACATTACTATAGAATACTATAGGGCATTAGAACTATAGAACATTAATGTAGAATACTATAGGGCATTAGAACTATAGAACATTACTATAGAATACTATAGGGAATTAGAACTATAGAACATTAATATAGAATACTATAGGGCATTAGAACTATAGAACATTAATGTAGAATACTATAGGGCATTAGAACTATAGAACATTACTATAGAATACTATAGGGAATTAGAACTATAGAACATTACTATAGAATACTATAGGGCATTAGAACTATAGAACATTAATATAGAATACTATAGGGCATTAGAACTATAGAACATTACTATAGAATACTATAGGGCATTAGAACTATAGAACATTAATATAGAATACTATAGGGCATTAGAACTATAGAACATTACTATAGAATACTATAGGGCATTAGAACTATAGAACATTAATATAGAATACTATAGGGCATTAGAACTATAGAACATTAATATAGAATACTATAGGGCATTAGAACTATAGAACATTAATATAGAATACTATAGGGCATTAGAACTATATAACATTACTATAGAATACTATAGGGCATTAGAACTATAGAACATTAATGTAGAATACTATAGGGCATTAGAACTATAGAACATTACTATAGAATACTATAGGGCATTAGAACTATAGAACATTAATGTAGAATACTATAGGGCATTAGAACTATATAACATTACTATAGAATACTATAGGGCATTAGAACTATAGAACATTAATGTAGAATACTATAGGGCATTAGAACTATAGAACATTAATGTAGAATACTATAGGGCATTAGAACTATAGAACATTAATATAGAATACTATAGGGAATTAGAACTATAGAACATTAATATAGAATACTATAGGGCATTAGAACTATAGAACATTACTATAGAATACTATAGGGAATTAGAACTATAGAACATTAATGTAGAATACTATAGGGCATTAGAACTATAGAACATTACTATAGAATACTATAGGGAATTAGAACTATAGAACATTAATGTAGAATACTATAGGGCATTAGAACTATAGAACATTAATATAGAATACTATAGGGCATTAGAACTATAGAACATTACTATAGAATACTATAGGGAATTAGAACTATAGAACATTAATATAGAATACTATAGGGCATTAGAACTATAGAACATTAGAACATTAGAACTATAGAACATTAATGTAGAATACTATAGGGAATTAGAACTATAGAACATTAATATAGAATACTATAGGGAATTAGAATACTATAGAACATAGAACATTAATGTAGAATACTATAGGGCATTAGAACTATAGAACATTAATATAGAATACTATAGGGAATTAGAACTATAGAACATTAATATAGAATACTATAGGGCATTAGAACTATAGAACATTACTATAGAATACTATAGGGCATTAGAACTATAGAACATTAATGTAGAATACTATAGGGCATTAGAAATAGAACATTACTATAGAACTATAGGGAATTAGAACTATAGAACATTAATAGAATACTATAGGCATTAGAACTATAGAACATTACTATAGAATACTATAGGGCATTAGAACTATATAACATTAATGTAGAATACTATAGGGCATTAGAACTATAGAACATTAATGTAGAATACTATAGGGCATTAGAACTATATAACATTAATGTAGAATACTATAGGGCATTAGAACTATAGAACATTAATGTAGAATACTATAGGGCATTAGAACTATAGAATACTATAGGGAATTAGAAACATTATATAGAATACTATAGGGCATTAGAACTATAGAACATTACTATAGAATACTATAGGGCATTAGAACTATAGAACATTAATATAGAATACTATAGGGCATTAGAACTATAGAACTAGAATACTAACATTAGAACTATAGAACATTACTATAGAATACTATAGGGAATTAGAACTATAGAACATTAATGTAGAATACTATAGGGAATTAGAACTATAGAACATTAATATAGAATACTATAGGGCATTAGAACTATAGAACATTAATGTAGAATACTATAGGGCATTAGAACTATAGAACATTACTATAGAATACTATAGGGAATTAGAACTATAGAACATTACTATAGAATACTATAGGGCATTAGAACTATATAACATTACTATAGAATACTATAGGGAATTAGAACTATAGAACATTAATATAGAATACTATAGGGCATTAGAACTATATAACATTACTATAGAATACTATAGGGCATTAGAACTATATAACATTACTATAGAATACTATAGGGCATTAGAACTATAGAACATTAATGTAGAATACTATAGGGAATTAGAACTATAGAACATTACTATAGAATACTATAGGGCATTAGAACTATAGAACATTAATATAGAATACTGTAGGGAATTAGAACTATAGAACATTAATATAGAATACTATAGGGCATTAGAACTATATAACATTACTATAGAATACTATAGGGCATTAGAACTATAGAACATTAATGTAGAATACTATAGGCATTAGAACTATAGAACATTACTATAGAATACTATAGGGAATTAGAACTATAGAACATTAATATAGAATACTATAGGGCATTAGAACTATAGAACATTAATGTAGAATACTATAGGGCATTAGAACTATAGAACATTACTATAGAATACTATAGGGAATTAGAACTATAGAACATTACTATAGAATACTATAGGGCATTAGAACTATAGAACATTAATATAGAATACTATAGGGCATTAGAACTATAGAACATTACTATAGAATACTATAGGGCATTAGAACTATAGAACATTAATATAGAATACTATAGGGCATTAGAACTATAGAACATTACTATAGAATACTATAGGGCATTAGAACTATAGAACATTAATATAGAATACTATAGGGCATTAGAACTATAGAACATTAATATAGAATACTATAGGGCATTAGAACTATAGAACATTAATGTAGAATACTATAGGGCATTAGAACTATAGAACATTAATATAGAATACTATAGGGCATTAGAACTATAGAACATTAATGTAGAATACTATAGGGAATTAGAACTATAGAACATTACTATAGAATACTATAGGGAATTAGAACTATAGAACATTACTATAGAATACTATAGGGCATTAGAACTATATAACATTACTATAGAATACTATAGGGCATTAGAACTATAGAACATTAATGTAGAATACTATAGGGCATTAGAACTATAGAACATTAATATAGAATACTATAGGGCATTAGAACTATATAACATTACTATAGAATACTATAGGGCATTAGAACTATAGAACATTAATGTAGAATACTATAGGGCATTAGAACTATAGAACATTAATATAGAATACTATAGGGCATTAGAACTATAGAACATTAATGTAGAATACTATAGGGCATTAGAACTATAGAACATTAATATAGAATACTATAGGGCATTAGAACTATAGAACATTAATATAGAATACTATAGGGCATTAGAACTATAGAACATTAATATAGAATACTATAGGGAATTAGAACTATAGAACATTAATATAGAATACTGTAGGGAATTAGAACTATAGAACATTAATATAGAATACTGTAGGGAATTAGAACTATAGAACATTAATATAGAATACTATAGGGAATTAGAACTATAGAACATTACTATAGAATACTATAGGGCATTAGAACTATAGAACATTACTATAGAATACTATAGGGAATTAGAACTATAGAACATTACTATAGAATACTATAGGGCATTAGAACTATAGAACATTAATATAGAATACTATAGGGCATTAGAACTATAGAACATTAATATAGAATACTATAGGGAATTAGAACTATAGAACATTACTGTAGGGCATTAGAACTATAGAACATTACTATAGAATACTATAGGGAATTAGAACTATAGAACATTACTATAGAATACTATAGGGAATTAGAACTATAGAACATTACTATAGAATACTATAGGGCATTAGAACTATAGAACATTAATATAGAATACTGTAGGTAATTAGAACTATAGAACATTAATATAGGGAATTAGAACTATAGAACATTAATATAGAATACTATAGGGAATTAGAACTATAGAACATTAATATAGAATACTATAGGTAATTAGAACTATAGAACATTAATATAGGGAATTAGAACTATAGAACATTAATATAGAATACTATAGGGCATTAGAACTATAGAACATTACTATAGAATACTATAGGGAATTAGAACTATAGAACATTACTATAGAATACTATAGGGCATTAGAACTATAGAACATTACTGTAGGGCATTAGAACTATAGAACATTACTATAGAATACTATAGGGAATTAGAACTATAGAACATTACTATAGAATACTATAGGGAATTAGCTCTATAGAACATTACTATAGAATACTATAGGGCATTAAAACTATAGAACATTACTATAGAATACTATAGGGAATTAGAACTATAGAACATTACTATAGAATACTATAGGGCATTA
>NW_025754797.1:0-8589 GCF_021184085.1 Oncorhynchus gorbuscha
TGTTGAGGATCAGCGGGGAGGAGATGTTGTTGCCTACCCTCACCACCTGGGGGCGGCCCGTCAGGAAGTCCAGTACCCAGTTGCACAGGAGCTGGGGTCGAGACCCAGGGTCTCGAGCTTGATGACGAGCTTGGAGGGTACTATGGTGTTGAATGCCGAGCTGTAGTCGATGAACAGCATTCTCACATAGGTATTCCTCTTGTCCAGGTGGGTTAGGGCAGTGTGCAGTGTGGTTGAGATTGCATCGTCTGTGGACCTATTTGGGCGGTAAGCAAATTGGAGTGGGTCTAGGGTGTCAGGTAGGGTGGAGGTGATATGGTCCTTGACTAGTCTCTCAAAGCACTTCATGATGACGGAAGTGAGTGCTACCGGGCGGTAGTCGTTTAGCTCAGTTACCTTAGCTTTCTTGGGAACAGGAACAATGGTGGCCCTCTTGAAGCATGTGGGAACAGCAGACTGGTATAGGGATTGATTGAATATGTCCGTAAACACACCGGCCAGCTGGTCTGCGCATGCTCGGAGGGCGCGGCTGGGGATGCCGTCTGGGCCTGCAGCCTTGCGAGGGTTAACACGTTTAAATGTCTTACTCACCTCGGCTGCAGTGAAGGAGAGACTGCATGTTTCCGTTGCAGGCCGTGTCAGTGGCACTGTATTGTCCTCAAAGCGGGCAAAAAGTTATTTAGTCTGCCTGGGAGCAAGACATCCTGGTCCGTGACTGGGCTGGATTTCATCTTGTAGTCCGTGATTGACTGTAGACCCTGCCACATGCCTCTTGTGTCTGAGCCATTGAATTGAGATTCCACTTTGTCTCTGTACTGACGCTTAGCTTGTTTGATAGCCTTACGGAGGGAATAGCTGCACTGTTTGTATTCAGTCATGTTGCCAGACACCTTGCCCTGATTAAAAGCAGTGGTTCGCGCTTTCAGTTTCACGCGAATGCTGCCATCAATCCACGGTTTCTGGTTAGGGAATGTTTTTATCGTTGCTATGGGAACGACATCTTCGACGCACGTTCTAATGAACTCGCACACCGAATCAGCGTATTCGTCAATATTCCCATCTGACGCACATACGAAACATGTCCCAGTCCACGTGATGGAAGCAGTCTTGGAGTGTGGAGTCAGCTTGGTCTGACCAGCGTTGGACAGACCTCAGCGTGGGAGCCTCTTGTTTTAATTTCTGTCTGTAGGCAGGGATCAGCAAAATGGAGTCGTGGTCAGCTTTTCCGAAAGGGGGCGGGGCAGGGCCTTATATGCGTCGCGGAAGTTAGAGTAACAATGATCCAAGGTTTTACCACCCCTGGTTGCGCAATCGATATGCTGATAAAATTTAGGGAGTCTTGTTTTCAGATTGGCTTTGTTAAAATCCCCAGCTACAATGAATGCAGCCTCCGGATAAACGTTTTCCAGTTTGCAAAGAGTTAAATAAAGTTCGTTCAGAGCCATCGATGTGTCTGCTTGGGGGGATATATACGGCTGTGATTATAATCGAAGAGAATTCTCTTGGAAGATAATGCGGTCTACATTTGATTGTGAGGAATTCTAAATCAGGTGAACAGAAGGATTTGAGTTCCTGTATGTTTCCTTCATCACACCATGTCCCGTTAGTCATGAGGCATACGCCCCGCCACTCTTCTTACCAGATAGATGTTTGTTTCTGTCGGCGCGATGCGTGGAGAAACCCGTTGGCTGCACCGCCCTGGATAGCGTTTTCCCAGTAAGCCATGTCTCCGTAAAGCAGAGAACGTTGCAGTCTCTGATGTCCCTCTGGAATGCCACCCATGCTCGGATTTCATCAACCTTGTTGTCGAGAGACTGGACATTGGCAAGAAGAATACTGGGAAGTGGTGCGCGATGTGCCCTTTTTCGGAGTCTGACCAGAACACCGCCGCGTTTCCCTCTTTTTCGGAGTCGTTTCCTTGGGTCGCTGCATGCGATCCATTCCGTTGTCCTGTTTGTAAGGCAGAACACAGGATCCGCGTCGCGGAAAACATATTCTTGGTCGTACTGATGGTGAGTTGACGCTGATCTTATATTCAGTAGTTCTTCTCGACTGTATGTAATGAAACCTAAGATGACCTGGGGTACTAATGTAAGAAATAACACGTAAAAAAACAAAAAACTGCATAGTTTCCTAGGAACGCGAAGCGAGGCGGCCATCTCAGTCGGCGCCGGAAGTTCACTCCACATTGACTCTGTACCAGTACCCCCTGTATATAGCCTCATTATTTTATTGTGTTACTTTATTATTATTTAAAAAAAATCAGTTTTACTTTATTTTGCAAATATTGTCTTAACTGTATTTCTTGAACTGCATTGTTAGTTAAGGGCTTGAAAGTAAGCATTTCAGGGTAAAGTCACTTTTCATTAATAAAAGCATTGCCCCAAACGGCTAACCACTTCCAACTGTTGATACTCAGTCGTTCACATTTCATAAACCCCCAACCCACAACATTTCTGAGAATGGTAGAATGGTAGTATGGTATTATGGTATTATGGTAGAATGGTAGTATGGTAGTAAGTCGCTCTGGATAAGAGCGTCTGCTAAATGACTTAAATGTAATGTATAGTAGTATGGTAGAATGGTATTATGGTAGAATGGTATTATGGTAGTATGGTAGTATGGTAGAATGGTAGTATGGTAGAATGGTAGAATGGTAGAATGGTAAGTCAGGTATTTGGGAGTCCAAAGAAGATGAAGGAAGTCAAAGGCAAAGAAGAGGGAGAGAGAGGAGGGAAGACAGGAGAGGGGAGATAGAGGAAGAGGGAGAGAGAGGAGGGAAGACAGGAGAGGGAGATAGAGGAGGGAAGAGGGAAGAGAGAGGAGGGAAGACAGGAGAGGGAAGACAGGAGAGAGGAGATAGAGGAGGGAAGACAGGAGAGGGAGATAGAGGAGGGAAGAGGAGAGAGAGAGGAGGGAAGAGGGGAAGAGAGAGAGAGGAAGAGGGGAGAGAGAGGAGGGAAGAGGAGAGAGAGAGGAGGGAAGACAGGAGAGAGGAGATAGAGGAGGGAAGACAGGAGAGGGAGATAGAGGAGAGAAGACAGGAGAGGGGAGATAGAGAGAAAGAGGGGAGAGAGGAGGGTAGAGGGAAGAGAGAGAGAGAGGAAAGAGGGGAGAGAGGAGGGAGAGGAAGAGGGAAGAGAGAGGAAGAACGGAGGGGAGGGAAGAGAGAAGAGAGAAGGAAAGAAGGGAGGGAGAGGGTAGAGAGAAGAGAGAGAGAGAGAGAGAGAGGGGAAGAGAGGAGAGGAGAGAGAGGGGAGGAGAAGAGGGAGAGAGAGAGAAGAGGAGAGGAAGAGAGGAGAGAGAAGAGAGAGGAGGGAGAGAGAGGAGGGGAGAGAGAAGGCAGAGTGGGAGAGAGAAGGCAAGGTGGGAGAGAGAAGGCAAGGTGGAGAGAGAAGGCAAGGTGGAAGAGAGAAGGCAAGGGGGAGAGGAAGGCAAGGTGGGAGAGAGAAGGGCAAGGTGGGAGAGAGAGGGCAGGGTGGGAGAGAGAGAGGCAGGGTGGAGAGAGAGGGCAGGGGGAGAGAGAAGGCAGGGTGGGAGAGAGAAGGCAGAGGTGGGAGAGAGAAGGCAGGGTGGGAGAGAGAAGGCAAGGTGGGAGAGAGAAGGCAAGGTGGGGAGAGAGAAGGCAAGGTGGGAGAGAGAAGGCAGAGGTGGGAGAGAGAAGGCAGGGTGGGAGAGAGAAGGCAGGGTGGGAGAGAGAAGGCAGGGTGGGAGAGAGAAGGCAGGGTGGGAGAGAGGAAGGCAGGGTGGGAGAGGGAAGGCAAGGTGGGAGAGGGAAGGCAGGGTGGGAGAGGGAAGGCAGGGTGGGAGAGGGAAGGCGAGGGTGGGAGAGGAAGGCAGGGTGGGAGAGAGAAGCGAGGGTGGGAGAGAGAAGGGAGGGTGGGAGAGCGAAGGGAGGGTGGGAGAGCGAAGGGAGGGTGGGAGAGCGAAGGGAGGGTGGGAGAGCGAAGGGAGGGTGGGAGAGCGAAGGGAGGGTGGGAGAGCGAAGGGAGGGTGGGAGAGAGAAGGCAAGGTGGGAGAGAGAAGGCAAGGTGGGAGAGAGAAGGCAAGGTGGGAGAGAGAAAGCACTGGTTGGTGTTCTGCGTGGTACTCCCTGCTAGAATCTGCAGGAGAAATCTGATCTACGTTGGAGGTGGACCAAGTGCATAGCCTGGGCTGGACCCAGCGCATAATCTGGGCTGGACCCAGCGCATATTCTGGGCTGGACCCAGCGCATAGTCGGAGGTGAACCACAGTTCACCGAGAGACACACACGCCACCATATACGCTACCGCCACCCACCCATCTCAGAGGAGAATGCAGCCACACAGGCTCCTCCATCTACACCCCAAGGCCTGGCTCAAACTTAAATAAGCAAGGCCTGTAACACACACTGTGTTTCTCAGCACTCGAAGATTCTCTGTGATTTACAGGAAATGCCTGCATTTTAACATTTACGCATTTATCCGGAGCGACTTACCGTTTAATTAAGATCACTAGGTGGGACAACTAGGTGGGACAACCACATATCTCTGTCATAGTACATTTTTCCTCAACAAAGCAGCTGTGTTCTTTCGGGAAAAAAAAGAAAAAAAAACATATCAAAATGGTTCACTTTAGTCCATACATCTCTACGGTTATTCACCTGAAGTCCATACATCTCTACGGTTATTCACCTGAAGTCCATACATCTCTACGGTTATTCACCTGAAGTCCATACATCTCTACGGTTATTCACCTGAAGTCCATACATCTCTACGGTTATTCACCTGAAGTCCATACATCTCTATGGTTATTCACCTGTGTCAGGGTTTTCCCGTGGTGAAGTAGAGGAGGACCAAAACGCAGCGTGGTTATATTGACTCATGTTTAATAAAAACGGATAAACATGAACACTACAAAACAATAAACGTGGAAAACCAAAAACAGCCCAATCTGGTGCAAAACACAGAGACAGGAACAATCACCCACAAAACCCAACACAAAACAGGCTACCTAAATATGGTTCCCAATCAGAGACAATGACTAACACCTGCCTCTGATTGAGAACCATATCAGGCCAAACATAGAAATAGACAAACCAGACACACAACATAGAATGCCCACCCAGCTCACGTCCTGACCAACACTAAAACAAGGAAAACACATACGAACGATGGACAGAACGTGACAACCTGAAGTTCATATATCTCTGTGGTTATTCACCTGAAGCCCATATATCTCTGTGGTTATTCACCTGAAGCACTTGAAGTCCATATATCTCTACAGTTATTCACCTGAAGCCCCTGAAGTAACAACAGAGGAAGAGACTGTATACATACTGTATAAATGCTGAATACAACAGGTGTAGTAGACCTTACAGTGAAATGCTGAATACAACAGGTGTAGTAGACCTTACAGTGAAATGCTTATTTACAATCCCTTAACCAACAATGCAGTTTTAAGAAAATAACCCCCCAAAAAGCAAGATATAAAAGTAGCAAATCATTAAAGAGCAGCAGTAAAATAACAATAGAGGCTATATACAGGGGGTACCGGTACAGAGTCGATGTGGAGGATATATACAGGGTATTACAGTACAGAGTCAATGTGGAGGCTATATACAGGGGGTACCAGTACAGAGTCAATGTGGAGGCTAAATACAGGGGGTACCGGTACAGAGTCAATGTGGAGGATATATACAGGGGGTACCAGTACAGAGTCAATGTGGAGGTTATATACAGGTGGTACCAGTACAGAGTCAATGTGGAGGCTATATACAGGGGGTACCGGTACAGAGTCAATGTGGAGGATATATACAGGGTATTACGGTACAGAGTCAATGTGGAGGTTATATACAGGAGGTACCGGTACAGAGTCAATGTGGAGGCTATATACAGGGGGTACCGGTACAGAGTCAATGTGGAGGATATATATCGGTTGTTCCGGTACAGAGTCAATGTGGAGGCTATATACAGGGGGTACCGGTACAGAGTCAATGTGGAGGCTATATACAGGGGGTACTGGTACAGAGTCAATGTGGAGGCTATATACAGGGGGTACCGGTACAGAGTCAATGTGGAGGCTATATACAGGGGTTCCGGTACAGAGTCAATGTGGATGTTATATACAGGGGGTACTGGTTCACAGTCAATGTGGAGGATATATACAGGGGGTACTGGTCCAGAGTCAATGTGGAGGCTATATACAGGGAGTACTGGTACAGAGTCAATGTGGAGGTTATATACAGGGTGTTACGGTACAGAGTCCATGTGGAGGCTATATACAGGGGTACCGGTACAGAGTCAATGTGGAGGCTATATACAGGGGTACCGGTACAGAGTCAATGTGGAGGCTATATACAGGGGGTACCGGTACAGAGTCAATTTGGAGGCTATATACAGGGGGTTCCGGTACAGAGTCAATGTGGAGGCTATATACAGGGGTTCCGGTACAGAGTCAATGTGGAGGCTATATACAGGGGGTTCCGGTACAGAGTCAATGTGGATGTTATATACAGGGGGTACTGGTACAGAGTCAATGTGGAGGCTATATACAGGGGGTACCAGTACAGAGTCAATGTGGAGGCTATATACAGGGGGTACCGGTACAGAGTCAATGTGGAGGCTATATACAGGGGGTACCAGTACAGAGTCAATGTGGAGGATATATACAGGGGGTACTGGTACAGAGTCAATGTGGAGGTTATATACAGGAGGTACTGGTACAGAGTCAATGTGCAGGCTATATACAGGAGGTACTGGTACAGAGTCAATGTGGAGGCTATATACAGGGGGTACCGGTACAGAGTCAATGTGGAGGCTATATACAGGGGGTACTGGTACAGAGTCAATGTGGAGGCTATATACAGGGGGGGTACTAGTACAGAGTCAATGTGCGGGGGCACTGGTTAGTCAAGGTAATTGAGGTAGTATGTACATGTAGGTAGAGTTATAAAGGGAATATGCATAGATAATAACAGGGAGTAGCAGCTGTGTAGAAGGGGGTGGGGCTATGCAAATATAGTCTGGGTAGCCTTTTGATTAGATGTTCAGGAGTGTTATGGCTTGTGGGTAGAAGTTGTTTAGAAGCCTCTTGGACCTAGACTTGGTGCTCCAGTACCGCTTGCCGTGAGGTAGCAGAGAGAACAGTCTGTGACTATGGTGGCTGGAGTCCTCGACAATTTTTAAGGCCTTCCTCTGACACCGCCTAGTATAGAGGTCCTGGTTGGCAGGAAGCTTGGCTCCGGTGATGTACTGGGCCATTCGCAATACCCTCTGTAGTGCCTTGCGGTCGGAGGCCGAGCAGTTGCCATACCAGGCAGTGATGCAACCCGTCAGGATGCTCTCGATGGTGCAGCTGTAAAACCTTTTGAGGATCTGAGGACCCATGCCAAATCTTTTCAGTCTCCTGCCCTCTTCACGACTGTCTAGGTGTGCTTGGACCATGTTAGTTTGCTGGTGATGTGGACACCAAGGAACTTGAAGCTCTCACCCTGCTCCACTACAGCCCCGTAGATGAGAATGGGGGCGTGCTCGGTCCTCCTTTTTCCTGTAGTCCACAATCATCTCCTTTGTCTTGATCACATTGAAATTATGTATTTTGGGGTAAATCTTTTTGTTGTTGCTGTTATAATCTTTATCTCATATTTTTTTTTATTTTCTTAGTCCAAAGTGCAAGCGCTTAGGAAATCTGTCCCTTGGTGTCTCTCAGTGTTGAGACCGAACTAACACCTGCTGACAATCCTCAAGGCCTATGAACAGAGTTTGCACACAATTGACACGCTTAGTAAACTCTCAGATCCTAAATACTACCATTTGTGGCTGCCATAGTAACTGAGCGCTCATCCCCACAAGCCTCAGGAGTTCTGTTGAAAACCATCATATGAATTGTATCCCAAATGGCACCCTACCTTTTTCTTACCTAGGGAATAGGGTGCCATAGGGCTACGGGCGAAAGTAGTGCACTATATATAGGGAATAGAGTGCCATAGGGCTCAGGTCAGAAGTAGTGCACTATATATAGGGAATAGGGTGCTATAGGGCTACGGGCGAAAGTAGTGCACTTTGATAGGGAATAGGGTGCCATAACGCTCAGGTCAGAAGTAGTGCACTTTGTAGGGAATAGGGTGCCATAGGGCTCAGGTCAGAAGTAGTGCACTTTGTAGGTAATAGGGTGCCATAGGGCTCAGGTCAGAAGTAGTGCACTATGTAGGGAATAGGGTGCCATAGGGCTATGGGCGAAAGTAGTGCACTATATAGGAAATAGGGTGTCATTTGGGATACAACCATGACGTGTGAGGTATCAATCAATCAATCAATCAAATGTATTTATAAAGCCCTTCAGCTGATGTCACAAAGGTATGCAGCTATAGCTGTATACGACTACCGCCCCGTAGCACTCACTTCCGTCATCATGAAGTGCTTTGAGAGACTAGTCAAGGACCATATCACCTCCACCCTACCTGACACCCTAGACCCACTCCAATTTGCTTACCGCCCAAATAGGTCCACAGACGATGCAATCTCAACCACACTGCACACTGCCCTAACCCACCTGGACAAGAGGAATACCTATGTGAGAATGCTGTTCATCGACTACAGCTCGGCATTCAACACCATAGTACCCTCC
>NW_025754798.1:0-8588 GCF_021184085.1 Oncorhynchus gorbuscha
GCTGGTAAAAGAGGACCCAAAGTTTAATTAACAGAAGCAGAGTTTAATAATGTTCAAAACGGAATAACTGACATCCTCTAGATTTGTAGAGGAAAACAACTGGAGAAGCGGCCACAGACTGCAGGTCGCTTGCAGGGGGCAGGCCGTAGTCGACTGAGACACCTGCTCGCCACGCAGCGTCTGATGAAGGCACAAAACACGACAGAACAGGGTGATACACAATCACGGCAAAAACACGACAGGACAGGGCGAAACGCAATCACAGCATGGTGAATACAATATAAGGAACCGACGGAACAGGAACGGATTACAAAGGAATAAATAGGGAATCTAATCAGGGGAAAGGATCGGGAACAGGTGTGGGAAGACTAAATGATGATTAGGGGAATAGGAACAGCTGGGAGCAGGAACGGAACGACAGAGAGAAGAGAGAGCGAGAGAGTGAGAGAGGGAGGGGGAGAGAGAGGGATAGAACCAAACAAGACCAGCAGAGGGAAACGAATAGCATGGGGAGCACAGGGACAAGACATGACAATAAATGACAAACATGACAGTACCCCCACTCACCGAGCGCTCTGGCGCACTCGAGGAGGAATCCTGGCGGCAACGGAGGAAATCATCGATGAGCGAACGGTCCAGCACGTCCCGAGACGGAACCCAACTCCTCTCCTCAGGACCGCAACCCTCCCAATCCACTAGGTATTGGTGACCCCGCCCCGAGAACGCATGTCCATAATTTTATGTACCTTGTAAATAGGTGCGCTCTCGACAAGGACGGGAGGGGGGAGGGAAGACGAACGGGGTGCGAAGAAAGGGCTTAACACAGGAGACATGGAAGACAGATGGACGCGACGAAGATGTCGCGGAAGAAGCAGTCGCACAGCGACAGGGATTGACGACCTGGGAGACACGGAACGGACCAATGAACCGCGGAGTCAACTTACGAGAAGCTGTCGTAAGAGGAAGGTTGCGAGTGGAAAGCCACACTCTCTGGCCGCAACAATACCTTGGACTCTTAATCCTGCGTTTATTGGCGGCTCTCACCGTCTGTGCCCTGTAACGGCAAAGTGCAGACCTCACCCTCCTCCAGGTGCGCTCACAACGTTGGACAAACGCTTGAGCGGAGGGAACGCTGGACTCGGCAAGCTGGGATGAGAACAGAGGAGGCTGGTAACCCAGACTACTCTGAAACGGAGATAACCCGGTAGCAGACGAAGGGAAGCGAATTGTGAGCGTATTCTGCCCAGGGAGCTGTTCTGCCCAAGACGCAGGGTTCTGAAAGAAAGGCTGCGTAGTATGCGACCAATCGTCTGATTGGCCCTCTCTGCTTGACCGTTAGACTGGGGATGAAACCCGGAAGAGAGACTGACGGACGCACCAATCAAACGACAGAACTCCCTCCAAAACTGTGACGTGAATTGCGGACCTCTGTCTGAAACGGCGTCTAACGGGAGGCCATGAATTCTGAATACATTCTCAATAATGATTTGTGCCGTCTCCTTAGCGGAAGGAAGTTTAGCGAGGGGAATGAAATGTGCCGCCTTAGAGAACCTATCGACAACCGTCAGAATCACAGTCTTCCCCGCAGACAAAGGCAGACCGGTAATGAAGTCTAAGGCAATGTGAGACCATGGTCGAGAAGGAATGGGGAGCGGTCTGAGACGACCGGCAGGAGGAGAGTTACCCGACTTAGTCTGCGCGCAGTCCGAACAGGCAGCCACGAAACGGCGCGTGTCACGCTCCTGAGTCGGCCACCAAAAGCGCTGGCGAATAGACGCAAGAGTGCCTCGAACACCGGGATGACCCGCTAACTTGGCAGAGTGAGCCCACTGAAGAACAGCCAGACGAGTGGAAACAGGAACGAAAAGGAGGTTACTAGGACAAGCGCGCGGCGACGCAGTGTGCGTGAGTGCTTGCTTAACCTGTCTTTCAATTCCCCAGACTGTTAACCCGACAACACGCCCATAAGGAAGAATCCCCTCGGGATCAGTAGAAGCCACAGAAGAACTAAACAGACGGGATAAGGCATCAGGCTTGGTGTTCTTGCTACCCGGACGGTAAGAAATCACAAACTCGAAACGAGCGAAAAACAACGCCCAACGAGCTTGGACGGGCATTAAGTCGTTTGGCAGAACGGATGTACTCAAGGTTCTTATGGTCTGTCCAAACGACAAAAGGAACGGTCGCCTCCAACCACTGTCGCCATTCGCCTAGGGCTAAGCGGATGGCGAGCAGTTCACGGTTACCCACATCATAGTTGCGCTCAGATGGCGACAGGCGATGAGAAAATAAGCGCAAGGATGAACCTTATCGTCAGACTGGAAGCGCTGGGATAGAATGGCTCCCACGCTACCTCTGAAGCGCCAACCTCGACAATGAATTGTCTAGTGACGTCAGGAGTAACGAGGATAGGAGCGGACGTAAAACGTTCTTTTAGAAGATCAAAAGCTCCCTGGGCGGAACCGGACCACTTAAAACACGTCTTGACAGAAGTAAGAGCTGTGAGAGGGGCAGCAACTTGACCGAAATTACGAATGAAACGCCGATAGAAATTAGCGAAACCTAAAAAGCGCTGCAACTCGACACGTGACCTTGGAACGGGCCAATCACTGACAGCTTGGACCTTAGCGGAATCCATCTGAATGCCTTCAGCGGAAATAACAGAACCGAGAAAAGTAACGGAGGAGACATGAAAAGAGCACTTCTCAGCCTTTACGTAGAGACAATTCTCTAAAAGGCGCTGTAGAACACGTCGAACGTGCTGAACATGAATCTCGAGTGACGGAGAAAAATCAGGATATCGTCAAGATAGACAAAAACAAAAATGTTCAGCATGTCTCTCAGAACATCATTAACTAATGCCTGAAAACAGCTGGCGCATTGGCGAGACCGAACGGCAGAACCCGGTACTCAAAATGCCCTAACGGAGTATTAAACGCCGTTTTCCACTCGTCCCCCTCTCTGATGCGCACGAGATGGTAAGCGTTACGAAGGTCCAACTTAGTAAAGCACCTGGCTCCCTGCAGAATCTCGAAGGCTGATGACATAAGGGGAAGCGGATAACGATTCTTAACCGTTATGTCATTCAGCCCTCGATAATCCACGCAGGGGCGCAGAGTACCGTCCTTCTTCTTAACAAAAGAACCCCGCCCGGCCGGAGAGGAAGAAGGCACTATGGTACCGGCGTCAAGAGACACAGACAAATAATCCTCGAGAGCCTTACGTTCGGGAGCCGACAGAGAGTATAGTCTACCT
The DNA here is from genome assembly GCF_021184085.1 of Oncorhynchus gorbuscha. Taxonomy (NCBI): domain Eukaryota; kingdom Metazoa; phylum Chordata; class Actinopteri; order Salmoniformes; family Salmonidae; genus Oncorhynchus; species Oncorhynchus gorbuscha. The sequence continues at coordinate 3,256 of NW_025754798.1, forward strand.
CGAGGAGGAGTGGTCCCCGGAAGGAGATCAATACTACAATCATACGACCGGTGAGGAGGAAGGGAGTTGGCTCGGGACCGACTGAAGACCGTGCGCAGATCATGATATTCCTCCGGCACTCCTGTCAAATCGCCAGGTTCCTCCTGAGAAGTAGGGACAGAAGAAATGGGAGGGATGGCAGACATTAAACACTTCACATGACAAGAAACGTTCCAGGATAGGATAGAATTACTAGACCAATTAATAGAAGGATTATGACATACAAGCCAGGGGTGACCCAAAACAACAGGTGTAAACGGTGAACGGAAAATCAAAAGACATAGTCTCACTGTGGTTACCAGATACTGTGAGAGTTAAAGGTAGTGTCTCAAACTTGATACTGGGAAGATGACTACCATCTAAGGCAAACATGGGCGTAGGCCTGTCTAACGGTCTGAAAGGAATGTTATGTTTCCGAGCCCATGCTTCGTCCATGAAACAACCCTCAGCCCCAGAGTCAATCAAAGCACTGCATGTAGCACCCGAACCGGTCCAGCGTAGATGGACCGACATAGTAGTACAAGATCTAGATGAAGGGACCTGAGTAGTAGCGCTCACCAGTAGCCCTCCGCTTACTGATGGGCTCTGGCCTCTTACTGGACATGAAATAACAAAATGTCCAGCAACTCCGCAATAGAGGCACAGGCGGTTGGTGATCCTCTGTTCCCTCTCCTTATTCGAGATGCGAATCCCTCCCAGCTGCATGGGCTCAGTCTCAAAGCCAGAGGAGGGAGATGGTTGCGATGCGGAGCAGGGAAACACCGTTGATGCGAGCTCTCTTCCACGAGCCCGGTGACGAAGATCTACCCGTCGTTCTATGCGGATGGCGAGAGCAATCAAAGAGTCCACATCTGAAGGAACCTCCCGGGAAAGAATCTCATCCTTAACCGCTGCGTGGAGTCCCTCCAGAAAACGAGCGAGCAGCGCCGGCTCGTTCCACTCACTAGAGGCAGCAAGAGTGCGAAACTCAATGGAATAATCCGTTATGGACCGTTCACCTTGGCATAAGGAAGCCAGGGCCCTAGAAGCCTCCTCACCAAAAACTGAACGGTCAAAAACCCGAATCATCTCCTCTTTAAAGTTCTGGAATCTGTTAGAGCAATCAGCCCTTGCCTCCCAGATAGCTGTGCCCCATTCTCGAGCCCGGCCAGTAAGGAGTGAAATGACGTAAGCAACCCGAGCTCTCTCTAGAGTATGTGTGGGGTTGGAGAGAGAACACAATCTCACACTGCGTGAGAAAGGAGCGGCACTCAGTGGGCTGCCCGGAGTAGCAAGGTGGGTTATTAACCCTGGGTTCTGGAGGCTCGGCAGGCCAGGGAGTAACAGGTGGCACGAGACGTAGACTCTGGAACTGTCCAGAGAGGTCGGAAACCGAGCGGCCAGGTTCTCCACGGCATGGCGAGCAGCAGACAATTCCTGCTCGTGTCTGCCGAGCATGGCTCCTTGGAACTCGACGGCAGTGTAACGAGCGTCTGAAGTCGCTGGGTCCATTCCTTGGTCGGTTCCTTCTGTCATGCTGGTAAAAGAGGACCCAAAAGCGACTTAACAGAAGCAGAGTTTAATAATGTTCAAAACGGAATAACTGACATCCTCTAGATTGTAGAGGGGAAACAACTGGAGAAGCGGCCACAGACTGCAGGTCGCTTCGGGTAGGCGCAGGCCGAGTCGACTGGAGACACCTGCTCACACGCAGCCTGATGAAGGCACAAAACACGACAGAACAGGGTGATACACAATCACGGCAAAAACACGACAGGACAGGGCGAAACGCAATCACAGCATGGTGAATACAATATAAGGAACCGACGGAACAGGAACGGATTACAAAGGAATAAATAGGGAATCTAATCAGGGGAAAGGATCGAACAGGGTGTGGAATTTAAATGATGATTAGGGAAGAGAATGAACAAGAGCAGGAAACTGTTCTATGATAGAAGAGAGAGATAGAGAGTGGAGAGAGGGGAGGGAGAGAGAGGGATAGGAACCAACAACATCAGTAGAGGGGAAACTAATAGTATGGGAGCATAGACAAGATGACAATAAATGGATAAACATGACACTATAGTGTCTCCCATATATAGTATAGCTCCTATATGTCTCTCTGAATATAGGTATAGCCCTCATAGTGTCTCCTACATAGTAGAGCCCTAATGTCTTAAGTAGTAGAGCCCTACATAGTGTCTCCCTACATAGTATAGCCCTACATAGTGTCTCCCTACATAGTATAGCCCTATATAGTGTCTCCCTACATAGTGTCTTCCTACATAGTATAGCCCTAAATAGTGTCTCCCTGCATAGTGTCTCCATACATAGTGTCTCCCTACATAGTGTCTCCCTACATAGTGTCTCCCTACATAGTGTCTCCCTACATAGTGTCTCCCTATAAAGTATAGCTGTAAATAGTGTCTCCCTACATAGAGTCTCCCTACATAGTATAGCCCTAAATAGTGTCTCCCTACATAGTGTCTCCCTACATAGTATAGCCCTAAATAGTGTCTCCCTACATAGTGTCTCCCTACATAGTGTCTCCCTACATAGTATAGCAATAAATAGTGTCTCCCTACATAGTGTCTCCCTACATAGTGTCTCCCTACATAGTATAGCAATAAATAGTGTCTCCCTACATAGTATAGCCCTAAATAGTGTAGCCCTAAATAGTGTCTCCCTAAATAGTGTCTCCCTACATAGTGTCTCCATACATAGTGTCTCCCTACATAGTATAATATAATAATAATAATAATAATATATGCCATTTAGCAGACGCTTTTATCCAAAGCGACTTACAGTCATGTGTGCATACATTCTACGTATGGGTGGTCCCGGGGATCGAACCCACTACCCTGGCGTTACAAGCGCCATGCTCTACCAACTGAACAGAAGGACAGCCCTAAATAGTGTCTCCCTACATAGTGTCTCCCTACATAGTGTCTCCCTACATAGTGTCTCCCTACATAGTATAGCAATAAATAGTGTCTCCCTACATAGTATAGCCCTACATAGTGTCTCCCTACATAGTATAGCCATAAATAGTGTCTTCCTACATAGTATAGCCCTAAATAGTGTCTCCCTACATAGTATAGCCATAAATAGTGTCTCCTACATAGTATAGCCCTAAATAGTGTCTCCCTACATAGTATAGCCCTACATAGTGTCTCCTACAGTGTCTCCTGTATGTCTCCCTACATAGTGTAGCCCTATGATAAAGGTCTCCTACATAGTACAGCTTCATATAGTGTCTCCCACAGTCCCTACAGGTATTGTTCCTAAATAGTGTCTCCCTACATAGTAGCCCGACATAGTGTCTCCTATACATAGTATAGCCCTACATAGTGTTCCATACATAGTATAGCCCTCTACATAGTGTCTCCCCACATAGTATAGCCCACATAGTATCTCCCTTACATAGTGTCTCCACATAGTGTAGCTCACATAGTGTCTCCATACATAGTGTCTCCATACATAGTGTCTCCCTACATAGTGTCTCCCTACATACTGTAGCCCTACATAATGTTCCCTTGTAAAATAGTGTCTCCCTACATAATGTCTCTACATAGTGTCTCCATACAGGAGATGGGGCCTCGGATGGGGCCACAGTGTCTCCTGACCCCTCCTGTCTCAGCCTCCAGTATTTATGCTGCAGTAGTTTATGTGTCGGGGGCTAGGGTCAGTTTGTTTATCTGGAGTACTTCTCCTGTCCTATTCGGTGTCCTGTGTAAATCTAAGTGTGCGTTCTCTAATTCTCTCCTTCTCTCCTTCTTTCTCTCTCTCGGGAGGACCTGAGCCCTAGAACCATGCCCCAGGACTACCTGACATGATGACTCCTTGCTGTCCCCAGTCCACCTGGCCATGCTGCTGCTCCAGTTTCAACTGGCCTGGGCCCTAGGACCATGTCCCAGGACTACCTGACATGAGGACTCCTTGCTGTCCCCAGTCCACCTGGCCATGCTCCTGCTCCAGTTTCAACTGTTCTGCCTTGCTATTATTCAACCATGCTGGTCATTTATGAACATTTGAACATCTTGGCCACGTTCTGTTATAATCTCCACCCGGCACAGCCAGAAGAGGACTGGCCACCCCACATATGCTCTCTCTAATTCTCTCTTTCTTTCTCTCTCTCGGAGGACCTGAGCCCTAGGACCGTGCCCCAGGACTACCTGACATGATGGCTCCTTGCTGTCCCCAGTCCACCTGACTGTGCTGCTGCTCCAGTTTCAACTGTTCTGCCTTATTATTATTTGACCATGCTGGTCATTTATGAACATTTGAACATCTTGGTCATTTTCTGTTATAATCTCTACCCGGCACAGCCAGAAGAGGACTGGCCACCCCACATAGCCCGGTTCCTCTCTAGGTTTCTTCCTAGGTTTTGGCCTTTCTAGGGAGTTTTTCCTAGCCACCGTGCTTTTACACCTGCATTGTTTGCTGTTTGGGGTTTTAGGCTGGGTTTCTGTACAGCACTTTGAGATATCAGCTGATGTACGAAGGGCTATATAAATAAATTTGATTTGATACATAGTGTCTCCCTACATAGTATAGCCCTACGTAGTGCGGCCCCTACATGGTGTCTCCTTACATAGTGGCCCTACATGGGTCTCCTCACATAGTATGGCCCTGCATAGTGCATCCCGCATGGTGTGGCCCTCATGGTGTCTCCTACATGCATGGCCCTAAATAGTGTCTCCTACATAGGTGTATCCTACATAGTATGGCCCTCACATAGTGTATCCCTACATAGTATGGCCCTAAATGGTGTCTCCTACATGGTGTCTCCATCACATAGTGTCTCCCTACATAGTGTCTGTCCCTACATGGTGTCTCCTATAAAGTATAGCAGTAAATAGTGTCTCCTACATAGTGTCTCCTACATAGTATACTCCTAAATGGTGTCTCCCTGCATAGTGTCTCCTAAATAGTGTCTCCCTACATAGTGTGCTCCATACATGAGTGTCTCCCTGACCATAGTATAAGCGCCTAAATAGTGTCTCCACTCACGTAGTATGGCCCCAAATGGTGTCTCCTCACATAGTACAGCCCTAAATAGTGTCTCCCACATATTGTCTCCTAGCATAGTATAGCACAAATAGTGTCTCCTCACATGGCTATAGCGCTAAATAAAGTGTCTCCCTGCCATGAGTATGAGCCATAAATGGTGTCTCCCTCACATAGTATAGCCATAAATAGGTGTCTCCCTACATAGTATAGTCCTAAATAGTGTCTCCTACATAGTATGGCCCTACATAGTTGTCTCCTCACATGGTGTCTCCTATAAGGTATAGCAGTAAATAGTGTCTCCC
>NW_025754799.1:0-8587 GCF_021184085.1 Oncorhynchus gorbuscha
CACTGGTCACAGCTGTACGGTTTCTCTCGGTGTGTACTCTGATGTGTATTTTCAAATCTCCTGGATGAGCGAATCTCTTCCCACACTGGTCACAGCTGTAAGGCTTCTCACCGGTGTGTCTGCGCATGTGTCCTTTCAGGGTGTTTCGTCGAGAAAAACTAATTCCACAGACATGGCAGTGAAAAGGTTTCTCTCCTGTGTGTGTACGCATGTGTTCATTCAGGGCCGTGGCATCTCTGCAGCTCTCCCCACATTGATCACAGCTGTAACGTTTCTCTCCTGTGTGTGTACGCATGTGTTCATTCAGGGCCGTGGCATCTCTGCAGCTCCTCCCACATTGATCACAGCTGTAACGTTTCTCTCCTGTGTGAATACACTTGTGTTTTGTCAGGGAACCTGAACAAGCAAAGATCTTCTCACACAGACCACACCTGTAAGGGTTCTCTCCTGTGTGTGATTGCTCGTGCTCTTTCAACTTTGCTGGTGTATAGAAGCTCTTCCCACAGTCTGAGCAGAGGTAGGACTTCTCTCCTGTGTGTGTTAGCTTGTGTGCAGCCAAGCAGTTAGGCCGAGTGAAGCCCTTTCCACATTGATCACAACTATGAGGCTTCTCTCCAGTGTGTGTTAACTTGTGTTCAGCCAGGTAATCAGTTCGAGCAAAACTCTTCCCCATTGATCACAGCCATATGGTTTCTCTCCTGTGTGTATTTTCTGGTGTCTCTTTAGATCTCTAAATGAGGAAACTCTTCTCACATACATCACAGCTATAAGGTCGCTGGATCACTTTCAACCCTGGAGCCTTCCCAGATGATAAGACTCTCCCACTGAGCGGCGACCGTTAGGGTTGTCCCTGTGAAACAAAGACATGAAGTGAAGGTTCCTCACATGCACCAAAGTACTTAACAATGACCTAGTGTTGAAGTATGTTCCCCATCCAACACAGATGAGCTGCTATACAACACTGAACAGTTACGTTGAGCAAATACGGGTTAATTAATAAATATTGACCAATCAATGAACTGTTACAGAAGCAGATTGTGTTTTTTTTTTTGTTGCTTCTTGACCCACCAATACAGATGTATTGAGTCACAACCGACCAATAGGAGTTGGGCAGTGAAAACATATATACACACACTGCCATGGAACTGAAAGAACATGTTGCCGTTTTAAGATCATTTCCTACAATTCTACCCTTTGTGACATGGCCAATGCTGTATTCTTATGCTCAAACATTAGAACTCTATCAAAGGGCCCGATTGTCTAGGAGCTTTTTCTCTTTCAATGTTCGTCATTGATCATAGCCTATTATTGAAAAGTATATATATATATATATATATCCATCTCCATTCTTTTTTTCTACATATTTTATTTTGTTTCAGTCGTTTACACTGACAGCGCTCTTCTATCCCAGAGATCTATTTATAACATGTATTTTTTGATTTTTTATCATTGCTATTTTCATCCCGTGACCCACATGGACCCCTGCCGCGACTCCATTCTTCTTACCCGTTTCGTCATTATCAGACTGGCTGGAACTCTCTGGGGTATGCCTCTCTGGAGATGACTCCGCCTCCAGCCCATTGCTAGGAAACCAATCCTTGTCCCATTCCTCACTGCAGGTTATAGCATCGTCATCAGACTGGCTGGGACTCTGGGGACTCATGATGGCGAAACCACTGCAGGTAGCATCGTCATCAGACTTGGAACTCATGTATCTTTCTGATGTCATCTTTCAGTCGGAGTAACCAAGATATTTTCCTGAATCTGCATTTTCCCACATTTCCTCCATGATTTTACGTGACTGAATCTGCATTTTCCCACATTTCCTCCATGCAATTTTCTCTCTCACTCATGTGTCCTGCTGGTGGAAACAACAACAACAATGCAGTCAATGGCAAGACAGCAGGAAGCTTTAGATGACCTAGAAGAAGAAGAGAGCAGGAAGTCCATCACTTTAGATGACCTGTAGAAGAAGAAGAGCAGAGAAGTCCATACCATCTGTTCTTTAGATGACCTGTAGAAGAAGAAGAGAGCAGGAAGTCCACACTTTAGTTGACCTGTAGAAGAAAGAAAGAGAGCAGGAAGTCCATACACTTTAGATGATCCATACTCTGACCTGCAGAAGAAGAAGAGAGCAGGAAGTCAGGATGTGTAAACTCTGTTCAGGAATTTCTTCCAGCAATGTTTCACTTTAGATGACCTGTAGAAGAAGAGAGCAGGAAGTCCATACACTCATGTTAGAAGAAGAGAGAGCAGGAAGTCCTTTAGATGACCTGGTGGAAACAACAACAATGCAGTCAATGGCAAGACAGCAGGAAGTCCATACACTTTAGATGACCTGTAGAAGAAGAAGAGAGCAGGAAGTCCATACACTTTAGATGACCTGTAGAAGAAGAAGAGCAGGAAGTCCAGACACTTTAGATGACCTGTAGAAGAAGAAGAGAGCAGGAAGTCCATACACTTTAGATGACCTGTAGAAGAAGAAGAGCAGGAAGTCCAGACACTTTAGATGACCTGTAGTAGAAGAAGAGAGCAGTAAGATGACCTGTAGAGAGAGCAGGAAGTCCATACACTTTAGATGACCTGTAGTAGAAGAAGAGGCAGGAAGTCCATACACTTTAGATGACCTGTAGTGAGGTGAAGAAGAAGAAGAGAGCAGGAAGTCCATACACTTTAGATGACCTGTAGTAGTAGAATGAAACATCACAACACAGTATTGATACACAGTAAGGCTGGGTATGAGGTTCTCATCTATCAACAGGTAAATGGCTGGGTATGAGGTTCTCATCTAGCAACAGGTAAATGGCTGGGTATGAGGTTCTCATCCCTCAACAGGTAAATGGCTGGGTATGAGGTTCTCATCTATCAACAGGTATATATGTAGTATACCCAAGAGTGTGTTGGTTTGTCTTTTAGAAGAGAGCAAATGGTAGGTGCAGCCACGGCTATTGTCCCAGTTTCATTGATTTCAATACATTATTGATGCGAGTGATTAATTTCTGCGCACTATAGATTACATTAGAAAAAGCTAATCTATTTCAGTCTGGAGTGACCACTTGGTAAATGATGTGTGAGTAGTTAAGATACTTGTATTTTGTTAAATAATAATGGAAAAATTGATGTAATACATGTATCACTATTCATTTTAAACAATGCCACTTTATATAATGTATACATACCCTACATTACTCATCTCATATGTATATACTGCGCTCTAGACCATCTACTGCATCTTGCCTGTGTCTATCTGTATATGTACATCTTATTCATTCCTTTACACGTGTGTGTAAAAAGGTGATTGTGAAATTGTTAGGTTAGATTAATCGTTGTATATTACTGCATGGTCGGAAATAGAAGCACAAGCATTTCACTACACTCGCATTGAAAATCTGCTAACCATGTGTATGTGACCAATACAATTTGAATTGATTTGTGTAGTGACAAAATACAAGTAATCTGAGCACAAGAGTGACACGTGTTTGTAGGGAGTGATTTGTCTGTCTTGGTCTTCAACATATCACAACTCCTTTCAGCATATTGATGATGGACTTGGACATTTAAAACGGGTGTTTTTGACACTTTAACTACAGGAAGCAGCAACAGTATTAATCTCAACTTGTTTTCTACTTAAAAATCAGTTTTTAACTGCGATGATTTATAGACTTTAATGATATTAAGTGAAATCGTAAAAAAATGTCCTCTTGAGACACCTTCTCCAGAAGAAAAACATTTTTTTTTTAATGTTGTAGGGAGGACGAACGCACAGGCTGCTTGCGTGGCCAATATGACAACTCTTTCTAGAGCTCTTGGTTAAAATGGTTAAAACTCTCTAAAAGGGTTAAGAGTTTCATTTAAGTCCACCATCCAAAGTGTGATTAATAACTTCACCATGCTCAAAGGGATCTTCAATGTCTGCTCGGGTTAGTCCAGGTAATAAGTACATGCAGGTAGGAGTAAAGTGACTAATGCATCGATAACAGGTTAGTGGAGGTAATATGTACATGCAGGTAGGAGTAAAGTGACTAATGCATCGATAATAAACAGGTTAGTAGAGGTAATATGTACATGCAGGTAGGAGTAAAGTGACTAATGCATCGATAACAGGTTAGTGGAGGTAATATGTACATGCAGGTAGGAGTAAAGTGACTAATGCATCGATAATAAAGCTGTTCAGGAGTCTTATGGTTTGGGGGAGTAGAAGCTGTTCAGCAGTCTAATGCCTTGGGGGAGTAGAAGCTGTTCAGCAGTCTGATGGCAGGAGTAGAAGCTGTTCAGCAGTCTGATGGCTTGGGGAGTAGAAGCTGTTCAGCAGTCTGATGGCTTGGGGGAGTAGAAGCTGTTCAGCAGTCTGATGGCTTGGGGGAGTAGAAGCTGTTCAGCAGTCTGATGGCTTGGGGGAGTAGAAGCTGTTCAGGAGCCTTTTGGACCTGGACTTGGTGCTCCGGTACCAGTTGCCATGCAGCAGCAGAGAACAGTCTTGAAGTGGCTGGAGTCTCTGAAGATATTTAAGACCTTCCTCTGATACAAGCCTGGTATAGAGGTCCTGGAAGTGCTGTGCCGTAAGCACCAACCCCTGTTGCGCATTGCGGTTGGATGCAGGTCTCTGACCTCATCCCTATCGGCCGTCTCATCGTTGTCGGTGATCAGGCCTACCACCGTTATGCCATCGGAAAACTTAATGGTGTTGGGTCGTGCTTGGCCACGCAATCGTGGGTGAACAAGGAGTACAGAAGGGGACTAAGCACGCAACCTTGAGAATCTACCATGTTGAGGATCAGCGTGGCAGATAGGTTGTTGCTTACTCTTTCCACCTGTGGGCGGCCCATCAGGAAGTTCAGGATCCAGTTGCAGAGGTGTTTACTTCCAAGGTCCTTAGCAATGAGCTTTGAGGATCACCATGGTGTTCAATACTGAGGTGTTCCTTTTGTCAGGGTGTGAAAGGGCAGTGTGGAGTGCAATAGAGATTGAGTCATCTGTGGATTTGTTGGGGCAATCCTTTCAAAGCTATAGACGTGGGTGCTACTGGTTGGTAGTGATTTAGGCAGGTTACCTTGGTGTTCTTGGGCACAGGGACTATAGTAGTCTGCTTGAAATGTGGAGGTACAGACTCTGTCAGGAACAGGAAGTGAAGACACTTGTGTGTACTCAGAGCATGCGCTGTGAACTGGCGTCTGGCCTTGCTGCCTTGTGAATGTTACACTGTTTAAAAGGTCTTATTGATATTGGCTACAGAGATCGTGATTACTGTCATCCGGAACAGCTGGTGCTCTCATGCATGCTTCAGTGTTGCTTGCCTCAGAGCGCACATAGAAGTAATTTAGCTCGTCTGGTAGGCTCGTGTTACTGGGCAGCTCACAGATGGGCTTCCCTTTGTGATACGAGCGTCAGAGCCGGTGTAGTAGGATGAAATCTTAGTCCTGTATAGGCGCTTTGCCTAAACTATAGCCTGGAACACTTAGGGCCGCTGGCGTCCTGTGGCCTGCTGCCAGTGTGGACGAGGAGGTGCGTCTTCATGTGGTGGTTCAACAGAGGGAATAGCTGGATATCTTATAAGTGTCTGGATTAATGTCCAGCTCCATGAAAGCGGCAGCTCTAGCCTTTATCTCATGTGGTTGTTCCCTGTAATCCATGGCTTCTGGTTGGGATATGTACGTACGGTCACTATGGTGATGACGTCAACGATGCACTTATTGATGAAGCTGGTGACTGATGTGGTACACTCCTCAATGCCATCGGGCGAATCCCGGAACATATTCCAATCTGTGTTAGCAAAACAGTCCTGTAGCTTTGCATATGCGTCATCTTACCACTTCCATATTGAGCGAGTCACTGGTACTTCCTGCTTTAGTAGGATAGAATTGTGAAGTCCCAGATTTGCCAGATGGAGGGCAAGGGAGAACTATGTATAGGTCTCTGTTTGGTGTAAAAGGTGGTCTAGTCCTCCCCCCTCTGGTTGCACATGTGACACGCTGGTATAAATTAAGTCAAACAGATTTGAGTTTCCCTGTTATTAAAGTCCCGAATACAAGGAGCACCAATTCTGGATGAGCGTTTCTTTGTTTGCTTATGGCCTTATACAGCTCACTGAGTGCGGTATTAGTGACAGCGTCGGTTTGTGGTGTAAATAGACAGCTACAAAAAAACATGAAATGAAAACTCTTGGTATTTAAAAAAAAAAAATTCACCTTTATTTAACCAGGTAGGCAAGTTGAGAACAAGTTCTCATTTACAATTGCGACCTGGCCAAGATAAAGCAAAGCAGTTCGACACATACAATGACACAGAGTTACACAAGGAGGAAAACAAACATACAGTCAATAATACAGTATAAACAAGTCTATATACAATGTGAGCAAATGAGGTGAGAAGGGAGGTAAAGGCAAAAAAGGCCATGGTGGCAAAGTAAATACAATATAGCAAGTAAAACACTGGAATGGTAGTTTTTCAATGGAAGAATGTGCAAAGTAGAAATAAAAATAATGTGGTGCAAAGGAGCAAAATAAATAAATAAATAAAATACAGTTGGGAAAGAGGTAGTTGTTTGGGCTAAATTATAGGTGGGCTATGTACAGGTGAGTCATATGTGAGCTGCTCTGACAGTTGGTGCTTAAAGCTAGTGAGGGAGATAAGTGTTTCCAGTAAACAGTGTCGTCTACAGCTTATTATGAGGTATTCTATCTCAGTCGAGCAAAACCTTGAGACGTCCTTAATATCAGAGATCGCACCAGCTGTTATTGACAAATAAGATGCACGGAAAATCCGGCCAACTGTATATTATCCATGTCGTCATTCAGCCACGACTCAGTGAAGCGTAAGATATTACAGTTTTTAATGTCCCGTTGGTAGGATAGTCTCTAACGGAGCGCATCCAGTTTATCCTCCAATGATTGCACGTTCGTCAATAGGACTAATGGTAGAGGCGGTTTACCCACTCGCCGAAGGACTCTCACAAGACACCCGGATCCGTGGCCCCTGTATCGGCGTCATGCGAATGAAGGGGATTTGTGCCTGGTCCGGGCGCAACAGTAAGTCCTTTGCGTACGACTCACCTCCAGTTCGAGGTGAGTAATCGCTATTCTGATAACTATAAGCACTTTATGGTCATTAGAGCCGGTGGCAGAAACAATATTTACAACATGTATTTAACAACGCGGAAAAACAAACAATACAAATGGTTAGGAGCCCATAAACGGAAGCCATCCCCTCCGGCGTAATCATTCTCATTTTTTTAGATAGTAAATTGTACGTTTAGGTTTTCAATATATCACGAACTGTTCCTGCGTATTGGTTATGGAGTGACATTAAAACTGTGTTATGACATTAGGCTATTTATCAAAATGTCTCGTGGACAGGAAGCAATGACAGCCTCATTTTCAACTTACGTTTTATGAATTATAAATGCAACTTTCAACATTCATTGCCAATGGTAACGTACTTTCTATCAGGTAAAAACTGCTGAATGATTCCAAAAAAACGTGATTTATTTATTTTGATGATAACCAGATATCTCCAAAACGGGTTTGTCTTGCATATTTTTAGCCAAATAAGGAAACTCTGAGAACGACTAATGACTTCATTTCAACATGGACGCAACCAAATTAACTACACAACTCGTTAGTATTTTGGCAGAAATGCATAACGTCGTTTAAAGGCGTTGACTTGAAAATAATACATTTGAGCTGTTCATCTTTTAAAGGAACCGACGACTAGTCAGGCGGGAACATAACTTCCGGGTCATAGTCGCACTGCCGTGTTCGTTTGCACTTCACAAAACACAAATTAGTAACATTGTCGTCATAAATAGCTAGACTGCAAACATTTAGTCGTCCTTAAGTGCACAGAAACTGGCCAACTCACCAGATTCCTTGTAGAAATCTCAGCTAACGTATTTTTTCCACGTGGAAATGGAGGTAGGTATGTAGTTAGCTATATCTATTCAGTTAAGGCTAATGGTCCTTTACGACGTCCAAACAAAGTTGTCCTGTGGCTAATGTATTTCGGGGATTCAGAGGAGGATACCTTGCTTAAAGGCTAGTACGAGCACAAGTTCAGCTACCATATTAAGCAGGATCGTAACTTCCGCTTTGATTGGCGTTGTTGCGTTCAGGCTAGAGCAATCAGTATCGATGTATTAGAATGGGTAGGAAAAAAAATCGACTATCTATTCTATACTTATACAGTGCCTTCAGAGAGTATTCACACCCCTTTACTTATTTAGTTGTCTTAAAAAAATGGATTCAATATATGTTTGTCTCACCCATCTACACCCATCATGACAAAGTGAAAACATGTTTTTAGCAATTTTAGCTAAATTATTGAAATTTGAAATAGGAAATGCATAAGTATTCAAACCCCAGGGTCAATGCTTTGTAGAAGGACCTTTTGTGGTGATTACAGCTTTGTGTCGTCTTGGGTATGTCTGGATCAGCTTTGATCGTCTTAGGTATGTCTGGATCAGCTTTGAGTCGTATTGGGTATGTCTGGATCAGCTTTGAGTCGTGTGGGTATGTCTGGATCGGCTTTGAGGTATGTCTGGATCAGCTTTGAGTCGTCTTGGGTATGTCTGGATCAGCTTTGATCGTCTTAG
>NW_025754801.1:0-8585 GCF_021184085.1 Oncorhynchus gorbuscha
TGAAGAGACTGTACATTGAAGAGACTGTATATTGAAGAGACTGTATATTGAAAGACTGTACATTGAAAGACTTTATATTGAAAAGACTGTATGTTGAAGAGACTGTACATTGGAAGAGACTGTACGTTGAAGAGACTGTGAAGACACATTGAAGAGACTGTATATTGAAGAGACTGTATATTGAAGAGACTGTATGTTGAGAGACTGTACATTGAAGAGACTGTATGTTGAAAGAGACTGTATGTTGAAGAGACTGTACGTTGAAGAGACTGTACATTGAAGAGACTATGCGTTGAAGAACTGACGTTAGAGACTATTTACATTGAAGAGAACGTGAAGAGACTGTACGATGAAGACTGCGTTGAAGAGACTGTACATTGAAGAGACTGTATATTAGAAAAAAGACTGTACGTTGAAGAGACTGTACGTTGAAGAGACTGTACGTTGAAGAGACGATTGAAGAGACTGGCCACATTGAAGAGACTGTATATTGAAAAGACTGTACGTTAAGAGACTGACGATGAGGAGAGACTGTACATTGAAGAGACTGTACATTGAAGAGACTGTACGTTGAAGAGACTGTACGTTTGAAGAGACTGTACGTTGAAGAGACTGTACATTGAAGACTGACTGTATACGTTAAAAGAGACTGTATGTTAGAAGAGACTGTATATTGAAGAACTGGCATTGAAGAGACTGTATGTTAGAAGAGACTACATTGAAGACTGTATAAGAGACTGTACGTTGAAGAGACTGTACGTTGAAGAGACTACAATACATTGAAAAGACTGTACGTTGAATAGACTTATTGAAGAAACTGTATGTTGAAGAGACTGTACGTTGAAGAACTGTTACATTAAAGACTATGAAAAGACTGTATGTTGAAGGAGACTGTATATTGAAGACTGTACGCTGAAGAGACTGTACATTAGAAAGAGACTGTATATTAGAAGAGACTGTATATTAAAGAAAAGACTGTACACGTTGAAGAACTACTGTATTGAAGAGACTGGCACATTGAAGAACTATGCGTTAAAGAGACTGTATTGAAGAGACTATGCGTTGAAGGGGACTGTACATTGAAGAGACTGTATATTGAAAAAGACTGTATGTTGAAGAGACTTATGTTGAAAAGATACGTTGAAGAGACTGTACATTGAAGACTGTACGTTAAAGAAGAGACTATTACATTGAAGACTGTACATTGAAGAGACTGTACATTGAAGAGACTGTACATTGAAGAGACTGTACGTTGAAAAGACTGTACATTGAAGAGACTGTACATTGAAGAGACTGTATATATTGAAAAGACTGTATGTTGAAGAGATGTACATTGAAGAGACTGTACATTGAAGAGACTATTATATTGAAGAGAGACTTACGTTGAAGAGACTGTACGTTGAAGAGACTGCACATTGAAGAGACTGTACACATTGAAGAGACTGTAACGTTGAAGAGACTGAAGAGACTGTACGTTGAAGAGACTGTACGTTGAAGAGACTGTACGTTGAAGAGACTGTACGTTGAAGAACTGTACGTTGAAGAGACATTGAAGAACTATTACATTGAAGAGACTCAAATGAAGACTGTACATTGAAGAGACTGTATATTGAAGAGACTGTAAGAGACTGTACGTGCAGAAGAGACTGTACGTTGAAGAGACGTTGAAGAGCTGGCCGCTGAAGAGACTGACGTTGAAGAGACTGTATATTGAAGAGACTTTACGTTGAAGAGACTGTACATTGAAGAGACTGGGTACGTACGTTGAAGAGACTGTACATAAAAGATCGTTGAAAGAGCTGGCTACGTTGAAGAGACTGTACATTGAAGAGACTGTACCGCTGAAGAACACCAAATCAGGCTGAAAGCTTTCAGACCCTGTGGTGCCCTGCTGCTCTTAAATAAACACCTATTTGAAGCACTAATCCCATTTCCTTTACAACGCCATTTCAACGCCACCATCTCTCTTTGAAAAAAAGGAACAAAATACATCAAGAACCACCCAAGGTTATATTAACATCTAGAAATCCATCCTTCAAATAACCTGCAGCTTTCAAACTCCAAAGTACTGTGACGACCTACTGAAAAAAGAAAGTGTCCAATGTAGGAAAGTAAGATGATAGTGAAACAGAGAAATAGTGTTTGTTGGGTCAGTTAATCAGTGAAAGCAGAGCTCTATATCTGCCTGAGGGAGCTGTATTTCACACCAAGCAGCTGGCCTCCCGCCAGTGCAGCATATTAAAGTGTCCCATTTGGCACAAGCCTAGCTGAAAGCCCCCTGGTTCCCCTCAACGTGTGTCGGACCAACACCTGGCGCCGGTAACGTTTGGCTTTTCCCACAGAGCATTCCTTTTTCAGCACACACGCAACACGCACAAATTTGAATCACACACACACACACACACACACACACACACACACACACACACACACACACACACACACACAAAAACAAACAAATGCTCACACACACATCCCCTCCTAATCCTTAGCCAGGCTGATTTTAAGTGTATGTCCAATACGTAGACAAGCACTCCTCCTCCTCATCCATCCATCATAGTTGACAGAATAAACATGAGCTCAACTTTGACCTCCACAGTAAGCTTCTGTAAGGTAGTGTCAGTGCTGAGCTGTGTGGACTGCTGACCTCCACAGTAAGTTTTCTCTCTGTAAGGTGGTGTCAGTGCTGAGCTGTGTGTGGACTGTTGACCTCCACAGTAAGTTTCTTTCTCTCTGTAAGGTGGTGTCAGTGCTGAGCTGTGTGTGTGGACTGGTTGACCTCCACAGTAAGTTTCTCTCTCTGTAAGGTGGTGTCAGTGCTGAGCTGTGTGTGGACTGTTGACCTCCACAGTAAGCTTTCTCCCTCTGATTCCCGCTGAATGGACTGCAGTCTCTGGTTTCACCTCCATACACATACCACTGACTGTTCTGGGACGCCAAGACTCAGCATGGTGCCTACATCCGTCCTAAGACACGCGCCCTCAAACACTGTGTTTACTCTGGTTGTGTCCCAAATGAAAACTATTACCTTTATAGTGACCAGGGCCCATAGGTCAAAAAACTAAGGGCTCTGTTGAAAGTAGCACTATTTGACCTTTATTTTAATCCAGGGCAAGTCAGTTGAGAACCAATTTTTATTTTCAATGACAGCCTAGGAACAGTGGGTTAACTGCCCGTTCAGGGCAGAACGACAGATATGTACCTTGTCAGCCTGGGTGATTTGAAACTTGCAACCTCCGGTTTACTAGTCCAACGCTCTAAACTAATAGGCTACCACCAGCAGCACTATAAAGGAATAGGGTGATGTGGATCTGGTTAAAATGTAGTGCAATTAAGGAAGGAATAGGTGATGGACCTGGTTTAAACGTAGTATAATTGCGAAGGAATAGTGTGATGGGACTCGGTTTAAATGTAGTAAAGTACTGGGTGAAGGGAATAGGTGATGGACCTGGTTTAAATGAAAAATTAAGAAGGAATAGGGTGATGGGACTCGGTTTAAATGTAGTGCACTCATGAAGGAAATAGGTGATGGGACCTGGTTTAAATGTAGTGCACTATGAAGGAATAGGTGATGGGACCCGGGTTTAAATGTAGCGTACTATGAAGGGAATAGGCAGATGGACCTGGTTTAAAATGTAGTGCACTATGAAGGAATAGGCTGCTGCTCCTTGTGACATGAACCTGGGCCCATAGAGCTGCTACTCCTTTAAGACCCATGGCCTGGGTGAGAGCTGCTGCTCTTTAAGACCCATGAACCTGGGTGAGAGCTGCTGCTCCTTTAAGACCCATGAACCTGGGTGAGAGCTGCTGCTCATTTAAGACCCATGACCCTGGGTGAGAGCTGCTGCTCATTTAAGACCCATGGCCCTGGGTGAGAGCTGCTGCTCCCTTTAAGACCCATGGCCCTGGGTGAGCTTCTGCTCCTTTAAGAACCATGGCCCTGGGTGAGCTGCTGTCTTTAAGACCCATGGCCCTGGTGAGAGCTGCTGCTCCTTTAAGACCCATGGCCTGGGGTGAGCTGCTGCCCTTTAAGAACCATGGCCCTGGGTGAGAGCTGCTGCTCCGTTAAGACCCATGAACCTGGGTGAGAGGGACTGCCCTTTAAGACCCATGGCCCTGGGGTGAGAGCCGTTGCCGGTGCTACCCATGAACAGGGTGAGGACTGTTTATACTTGTTTCAGTAGAAGTGAAAACGCCCGGTGCTATGCTTGTGTGTGTGTGTGTGGTGTGTGTGTGTGTGTGTGTGTGTGTGTGTGTGTGTGTGTGTGTGTGTGTGTGTGTGTGTGTGTGTGTGTGTGTGTGTGTGTGTGTGTGTGTGTGTGTGTGTGTGTGTGTGTGTGTGTGTGTGTGTGTGTATAAAGGGAGGATGATGGATCTCTGTTTGTGGATGCGGATCATTGAGTACATGGTTTGCTTCCTAAATGGCTCCTATGTAGTGCACTACTTTGGCCTGGGCGCTGGTTAAAGTAGTGCACTATAGATTTGGGATGCTCTCCATCAACTCATGGTGTGAGAGGAGACACTAGGCTTCTTCTGATTGGTGAGGAGAATTATACAGTGATGGGCCTCTAGGCTCTGTTACTAGGTAGAGTAGAACGACGTCTGGGAAAGAGTGAAAGTGATGTGACTGGCTGACTGAGTGACTGAGTGAATAAGAATGAGAACAAAACAACATGGTAGATCAGTAGTGAGTACAAAAAACATGGATATCTGTAGTGACCAAAACAACATGGATATCTGTAGTGAGTACCAAAACAACATGATATCTGTATGGATATCTGATATCAGTGAGTACCAAAACAACATGGATATCTGTAGTGAAAGTACCAAAACAACATGATATCAGATATCAGTAGTATGTACCAAAACAACATGGAGATCAGTAGTGAGTACCAAAACAACATGGAGATCAGTAGTGAGTACCAAAACAACATGGAGATCAGTAGTGAGTACCAAAACAACATGGAGATCAGTAGTGAGTACCAAAACAACATGGTAGATCAGTAGTGAGTACCAAAACAACATGGAGATCAGTAGTGTGTACCAAAACAACATGGAGATCAGTAGTGAGTACCAAAACAACATGGAGATCAGTAGTGAGTACCAAAACAACATGGAGATCAGTAGTGAGTACCAAAACAACATGGAGATCAGTAGTGAGTACCAAAACAACATGGAGATCAGTAGTGAGTACCAAAACAACATGGTAGATCAGTAGTGAGTACCAAAACAACATGGTAGATCAGTAGTGAGTACCAAAACAACATGGAGATCAGTAGTGAGTACCAAAACAACATGGTAGATCAGATGGTAGACAAAAAAACAACAGATAGTGTGTACCAAAACAACATGGTAGATCAGTAGTACCATGTCCAAAACCTTCTTCCCCGGCGTTGTTTTGTTTTTCCGCTGTGAGGACGGACAGGAAGTTGAGTTGTGGCTGTGAGCTGACATCCTGTCGTCACACTCCTCTTCATCATCTTCATCCTCCAGATCCACATCATCCTGGGCACTCCCAAAGTACGCTATGTTAGATCACGCAGTGTGTACCTGAAAGGGGGGAGGATGGGAGGGGGAGAGGAGAGTAGGGGGAAAACAGACAGAGGGATGGGCATGGAAAGTACCAAAACAGACAGAGGGATGAGCATGGAGGAAGAGGACAGAAGCCTTCTTGGAGAAGAAAGTTTTGAGAAAGGGATGGGCATGGAGGAGAGACGGACAGAAAAGAGATAAACTATTGGCTGTGAGCTGACATCCAGAGGATGGAGCATCCCCTCCTCCTAGAAAGAAAGGATAAACATCAAGAGGAAGAAAGGACAGAAAGAAGGGATGGCATGGAAAAAGCCATGTTGGGCAACGAGAAGGGATGAGCAAGGAGGAAGGAGGATGGAGAGGGGCATGGAGGGGGAGAGGGACAGACAGAGGGATGGGCATGGAGGAAGAGAGGGACAGAGAGGGATACAGAGCATGGAGGAAGAGAGGGACAGAGAGAGGGATGGGCATGGGAAGAGAGGGACAGAGAGAGAGGATAGGCATGGAGGAAAGAGGGACAGACAGAGGGATGGCATGGAGGAACATAGAGGGACAGAGAGAGGGATGAGCATGGAGGAAAAAAGAAGGACAGGACAGAGGATGGGCATGGAGGAAGAGAGGGACAGCGAGAGGGATGGGCATGGAGGAAGAGAGGGACAGACAGAGGGATGGGCATGGAGAAGAGGACAGAGAGAGGAAACAGACGCCTTTAGGGAGTCTGCAGCACACAACTGAGCCGATATTACCACTAGCAACAAGAACATAGCACATAGCAACAAGAACATAGCACATAGCAACTAGCCGTAGCAACAAGAACATTCATTTATTGCAACCTCAAACACATTTTGGCGATAGAGATACCCTCAACACAATGATGAAGAGCTCTTATTGCAGTCTTGACAGTTTTGAGGCCCTTGTTGGCATGGAACATGCCAGATGTGCTTCAATCTTCCTCTGACCAGGAAATCAGCAGTCATTTTCTGTTTATTTTCCAATTCTACACCCTGAATCAGCATCGTTATTGACACCCAGCAGGTGATCACATGGCCCCACCGACACGGTGTGTTTAGTGCTTACTCACCTCCATCCATCACTGCTCCTCCATCCATACTACCCACCTCCATCCATACTACCCACCTCCATCCCAGGCTACCCACCTCCATCCATACTACCCACCTCCATCCACCCCTCCATCCACTACCCACCTCCATCCATACTACCCACCTCCATCCATACTACCCACCTCCATCGTACTACCCCACCTCCTCCTCATCTCCATCCATACTACTCCATCTCCATCCATACTACCCACCTCCCTCCTCATCTCCATCTATACTACCCACCTCCATCCTACTGCCCACCTCCATCCATACTACCCACCTCCATCCATACTACCTCCCTCCTCATCTCCATCCCTGCTACTCTGTCTCATCCATACTACCCACCTCCTCCTCATCTCCATCTATACTACCCACCTCCATCCATACTACCCAACTCCCTCCTCATCTCCATCCATACTACCCACCTCCCTCCTCATCTCTATCTATACTACCCACCTCCATCCATACTACCCACCTCCCTCCTCATCTCCATCCATATACTACCCACCTCCCTCCTCATCTCCATCCATACTACCCACCTCCCTCCTCATCTCCATCCATACTACCCATCTCCCTCCTCATCTCCATCTATACTACCCACCTCCCTCCTCATCTCCATCCATACTACCCTCCTCCCTCCTCATCTCCATCTATACTACCCACCTCCCTCCTCATCTCCATCCATACTACCCACCTCCCTCCTCATCTCCATCCATACTACCCACCTCCCTCCTCATCTCCATCCATACTACCACCCTCCCTCCTCATCTCCATCTATACTACCCACCTCCCTGCTCATCTCCATGTTTACCCCTCTACATATCTACCTCCATCACTCCAGTATCCCTGTACATTGTTAATATGGTACTGAACTGACCCTGTATATAGTATGTTTAGCTCTCTACATATCTACCTTCATCACTCCAGTATCCCTGTACATTGTTAATATGGTACTGAACTGACCCTGTATATAGTATGTTTACCCCTCTACATATCTACCTCCATCACTCCAGTATCCCTGTACATTGTTAATATGGTAATGAACTGACCCTGTATATAGTATGTTTACCCCTCTACATATCTACCTCCATCACTCCAGTATCCTGTACATTGTTAATATGGTAATGAACTGACCCTGTATATAGTATGTTTACCCCTCTACATATCTACCTCCATCACTCCAGTATCCCTGTACATTGTTAATATGGTACTGAACTGACCCTGTATATAGTATGTTACCCCTCTACATATCTACATTCATCACTTCCAGTATCTCTTCACTTCATCCAGAACGCCAGAGTCTGCCTGGTGTTCAACTTTCCTAAGTTCTTCACGCTACCCGCCCGTTTTCCACTGGCTTCCAGTTGAAGTCGTATCCACATAAGACCATGGTGCTTGCCTACGGAGCTGTGAGGGAACGGCACCTCAGTACCTCCAGGCTCTGATCAGCCCTACACTCCAAACAAGGGCACTGCAGTTCATCCACCTCTGGCTTCCGAGCCTGCCTCCCTACCACTGAGGAAGTACAGCTCCCGGGCCAGCTCAGTCAAAACTGTTCGCCCTGGCCCCAATGGTGGAACAAACTCCCTCACGACGCCAGGACAGCGGAGTCAATCACCACCTTCCGGAGACACCTGAAACCCCACCTCTTTAAGGAATACCTAGGATAGGATAAGTAATCCCTCTCACCCCCCTTAAGTTTTAGATGCACTATTGTTAAGTGACTGTCCCACTGGATGTCATAAGGTGAATGCACCAATTTGTAAGTCGCTCTGGATAAGAGCGTCTGCTAAATGACTTAAATGTAAATGTAAATCCCTGTACATTGTTAATATGGTAATGAACTGACCCTGTATATAGTATGTTTACCCCTCTACATATCTACCTCCATCACTCCAGTATCCCTGTACATTGTTAATATGGTACTGAACTGACCCTGTATATAGTATGTTT
>NW_025754802.1:0-8584 GCF_021184085.1 Oncorhynchus gorbuscha
GCCCTGTAACGGCAAAGTGCAGACCTCACCCTCCTCCAGGTGCGCTCACAACGTTGGACAAACGCTTGAGCGGAGGGAACGCTGGACTCGGCAAGCTGGGATGAGAACAGAGGAGGCTGGTAACCCAGACTACTCTGAAACGGAGATAACCCGGTAGCAGACGAAGGAAGCGAATTGTGAGCGTATTCTGCCCAGGGGAGCTGTTCTGCCCAAGACGCAGGGTTTCTGAAAGAAAGGCTGCGTAGTATGCGACCAATCGTCTGATTGGCCCTCTCTGCTTGACCGTTAGACTGGGGATGAAACCCGGAAGAGAGACTGACGGACGCACCAATCAAACGACAGAACTCCCTCCAAAACTGTGACGTGAATTGCGGGCCTCTGTCTGAAACGGCGTCTAACGGGAGGCCATGAATTCTGAATACATTCTCGATAATGATTTGTGCCGTCTCCTTAGCGGAAAGAAGTTTAGCGAGGGGAATGAAATGTGCCGCCTTAGAGAACCTATCGACAACCGTAAGAATCACAGTCTTCCCCGCAGACAAAGGCAGACCGGTAATGAAGTCTAGGGCGATGTGAGACCATGGTCGAGAAGGAATGGGGAGCGGTCTGAGACGACCGGCAGGAGGAGAGTTACCCGACTTAGTCTGCGCGCAGTCCGAACAAGCAGCCACGAAACGGCGCGTGTCACGCTCCTGAGTCGGCCACCAAAAGCGCTGGCGAATAGACGCAAGAGTGCCTCGAACACCGGGATGACCAGCTAACTTGGCAGAGTGAGCCCACTGAAGAACAGCCAGACGAGTGGAAACAGGAACGAAAAGGAGGTTACTAGGACAAGCGCGCGGCGACGCGAGTGTGCGTGAGTGCTTGCTTAACCTGTCTTTCAATTCCCCAGACTGTTAACCCGACAACACGCCCATAAGGAAGAATCCCTCGGGATCAGTAGAAGCCACAGAAGAACTAAACAGACGGGATAAGGCATCAGGCTTGGTGTTCTTGCTACCCGGACGGTAAGAAATCACAAACTCGAAACGAGCGAAAAACAACGCCCAACGAAGCTTGACGGGCATTAAGTCGTTTGGCAGAACGGATGTACTCAAGGTTCTTATGGTCTGTCCAAACGACAAAAGGAACGGTCGCCCCCTCCAACCACTGTCGCCATTCGCCTAGGGCTAAGCGGATGGCAGAGCAGTTCACGGTTACCCACATCATAGTTGCGCTCAGATGGCGACAGGCGATGAGAAAAATAAGCGCAAGGATGAACCTTATCGTCAGACTGGAAGCGCTGGGATAGAATGGCTCCCACGCCTACCTCTGAAGCGTCAACCTCGACAATGAATTGTCTAGTGACGTCAGGAGTAACGAGGATAGGAGCGGACGTAAAACGTTCTTTTAGAAGATCAAAAGCTCCTGGCGGAACCGGACCACTTAAAACACGTCTTGACAGAAGTAAGAGCTGTGAGAGGGGCAGCAACTTGACCGAAATTACGAATGAAACGCCGATAGAAATTAGCGAAACCTAAAAAGCGCTGCAACTCGACACGTGACCTTGGAACGGGCCGTACTGACAGCTTGGACCTTGTAGGAATCCATCTGAATACTTCAGCGGAAATAACGGAACCGAGAAAAATGCAGGAGGAACATGAAAAAGCACTTCTCAGACTTTACGTAGAGACAATTCTCTAAAAGGCGCTGTAGAACACGTCGAACGTGCTGAACATGAACGAGTGACGGAGAAAATCAGATATCGTCAAGATAGACAAAAACAAAGATGTTCAGCATGTCTCTGTGAACATCATTAACTAATGCCTGAAAAACAGCTGGCGCATTGGCAGACCAAACGGCAGAACCCGGTACTCAAAATGCCCTAACGGAGTGTTAAACGCCGTTTCCACTCGTCCCCTCTCTGATGCGCACGAGATGGTAAGCGTTTACGAAGGTCCAACTTAGTAAAGCACCTGGGCTCCCTGCAGAATCTCGAAGGTTGATGACATAAGGGGAAGCGGGATAACGATTCTTAACCGTTATGTCATTCAGCCTCGATATCCACGCAGGGGCGCAGAGTACCGTCCCTTCTTAACAAAAGAACTCCCGCCCCGGCCGGGAGGAAGAAGGCACTATGGCAATTGCGCCAAGAGACACAGACAAATAATCCTCAGAGCCTTACGTTCGGGAGCCGACAGAGAGTATAGTCTACCCCGAGGAGAGGGTCCCCCGGAAGGAGATCAATACTACAATCATACCGACCGGTGAGGAGGAAGGGGAGTTGGCTCGGGACCGACTGAAGACCGAGGCGCAGATCATGATATTCCTCCGGCACTCCTGTCAAATCGCCAGGTTCCTCCTGGAGAAGTAGGACAGAAGAAACGGGGAGGGATGGCAGACATTAAACACTTCACATGACAAGAAACGTTCCAGGATAGGATAGAATTACTAGACCAATTAATAGAAGGATTATGACACTTCAGCTAGGATGACCCAAAACAACAGGTGTAAACGGTGAACGAAAATCAAAAAAGAAATAGTCTCACTGTGGTTTATCAGATACCAGTGAGGGTTAAAGGTAGTGTCTCAAATCTGATACTGGGAAGATGACTACCATCTAAGGCGAACATGGGCGTAGGCTTCTAACTCTCTGAAAGGAATGTCATGTTTCCGAACCCATGCTTCGGTCCATGAAACAACCCTCAGCCCCAGAGTCTATCAAGGCACTACATGTAGCACGAACCGGTCCAGCGTAGATGGACCGACAAAGTAGTACAGGATCTTGATGGAGAGACTTGGCAGTTGCGCTCACCTGTAGCCTCCGCTACAGATGAGTTTCTGGCTTTTACTGGACATGAATTAACAAAATGTCCAGCAACTCCGCAACAGAGGCACAGGCGGTTGGTGATCTCCGTCTCCTCCTTAGTCGAGATGCGAATCCCTCCCCAGCTGCATGGGCTCAGACTCTGAGCCAGAGGAGGGAGATGGTTGCGATGCGGAGCAGGGAAACACCGTTGATGCGAGCTCTCTTCCACGAGCCCGGTGACGAAGATCTACCCGCTGCTTCTATGCGGATGGCGAGAGCAATCAAAGAGTCCACATCTGAAGGAACCTCCTGGGAGAGAATCTCATCCTTAACCACTGCGTGAGTCCCTCCAGAAAACGAGCCGGTGCAGCGCCGGCTCGTTCCACTCACTAGAGCAGCAAGAGTGCGAAACTCAATAGAATAATCCGTTATGGACCGTTCACCTGGCATAAGGAAGCCAGGGCCCTAGGAAGCCTCCCTACCAAAACTGAACGGTCAAAAACCCGAATCATCTCCCTTTAAAGTTCTGAACTTGTTAGAGCAATCAGCCTGCCTCCCAGATAGCTGTGCCCCATTCTCGAGCCCGCCAGTAAGGAGTGAAATGACGTAAGCAACCCCAGAGCCTCTCTCAGAGTATGTGTTAGTTGGAGAGAACACACCTTCACACTGCGGAGAAAGGAGCGGCACTCAGTGGGCTGCCCGGAGTAGCAAGGTGGGTTGTTAACCCTAGGTTCTGGAGGCTCGCAGGCCAGGAAGTAACAGGTGGCACGAGACGTAGACTCTGGAACTGTCCAGAGAGGTCGGAAACCTGAGCGGCCAGGTTCTCCACGGCATGGTGAGAGCAGACAATTCCTGCTCGTGTCTGCCGAGCATGGCTCCTTGGATCTCGACGGCAGTGTAACGAGCGTCTGAAGTCGCTGTCCATTCCTTGGTCGGTTCCTTCTGTCATGCAGGTGAAAGAGGACCCAAAAGCGACTTGGCGAAAACAGAGTCTTTAATCCAGTAAAGTAAATACAAACAAAAAACACAACTTTCACTCGAAATGACGAGGACAAACTGGAGACTCGATCTTGAACAGCAGGTGAACAGCAGGTTGCCTCGGGAAGGCACTTGAACCAGACAGACTCAGACACCTGCTCACCACGCAGCATCTGAGGAAAAACACGACACGACAGGGCGATACACAAACACAGCACGGTGAATTCTAGACAAGGAACCGACAGGACAGGAACGGAACACAAAGGAAGAAATAGGACTCTAATCAGGGAAAGGATCGGGAACAGGTGTGGGAAGACTAAATGATTGGATTAGGGAATAGAACAGCTGGGAGCAGAACGGAACGATAGAGAGAAGAGAGAGCGAGAGAGTGAGAGAGGGAGGGGAGAGAGAGGATAGAAAGAGGGAAAGAACCTAATAAGACCAGCAGAGGGGAAACGAATAGAATGGGAAGCACAGGGACAAGACAAGATAATAAATGACAAAACATGACACAGTGACTTCACATGTAGTATATACAGTGACTTCACATGTAATATAATAATATAATAATAATAATAATAATATATGCCATTTAGCAGACGCTTTTATCCAGCGACTTACAGTCATGTGTGCATACATTCTACGTATGTAGTATATACAGTGACTTCACATGTAGTATATACAGTGACTTCACATGTAGTATATACAGTGACTTCACATGTAGTATATATAGTAACTTCACATGTAGTATATACAGTAACTTCACATGTAGTATATACAGTGACTTCACATGTAGTATATACAGTGACTTCACATGTAGTATATACAGTGCATTCAGAAAACTATTCAAACCCCTTGACTTTTTCCACATTTTGTTTATTTTACAGCCTTATTCTAAAATTGATTACATTGTTTTTTTTCCCTCTTCAATCGACACACAATTACACATAACGACAAATATGTTTAAAAAACACTGAAATATTACATTGACATAAGTATTCAGACCCTTTACTCAGTACTTTGTTGGTTGTGATGCTACAAGCCTGGCAGACCTGTATTTGGGGAGTTTCTCCCATTGCTCTCTGCAGATTCTCTCAAGCTCTGTCAGGTTCGATGGGCAGAGTCGCTGAACAGCTATTTTCAGGTCTCTTCAGGGATGATCGATCATGTTCAAGTTCAGGGCTCTGGCGGGGCCACTCAAGGACATTCAGAGACTTGTCCCGAAGCCACTCCTGCGTTGTCTTGGCTTTGTGCTTATAGTAGGGTCGTTGTCCTGTTGGATGGTGAACCTTCACCCCAGTCTCGAGTCCTTAGCGCTCCGGAGCAGGTTTTCACCAAGGATCTCTCTGTACTTGGCTCCGTTCATTGTTCCCTCGATCCTGACTAGTCTCCTTGTCCCTGCTGCTGATGCCGCCACCACCATGCTTCACCGTAGTGATGCTGCCACCACCATGCTTCACTGTAGGGATGGCACCACCACCATGCTTCACCGTAGTGATGCTGCCACCACCATGCTTCACTGTAGGGATGGCACCACCACCATGCTTCACCGTAGTGATGCTGCCACCACCATGCTTCACTGTAGGGATGGCACCACCACCATGCTTCACCATAGTAATGCTGCCACCACCATGCTTCACTGTAGGGATGGTACCAAGTTTTCTATTGTATAGGGCAGGAAGCCAAATGACCAACTGATGGATTGCAGGCATCAATCACATCACAGGGAAACACGTCTGTTTGATCTTAGACAACCATATGAAAGAATGCGACCAGAACAGCTGCATCAGTTGGTCATTTGGCTGACCCCCTCCTTATACAACCTCTGACCTTTTTATGTCCAGCTGGACTAGGCGTCTATGTGTCTGCATGTTTAGTGTCCCCTACCCCCATGGCCTTTAACTGCTTCCTGCCCTATACAATAGAACATGCATTTTACCAGAACAGGAATGAACCCATAAGTGCACCTTTCTCTTTTGTTATCAAATCATGTATATAATCTCTCCCACACCTCTTGTTCTGAACCTGGGGACTGGGAAGAGAGCTCTGGTTGCATGTCTTGTGTTGTACCGATGAGTGTCCGAACTGTGTGACCAACGGCGTGAACAAACAGTTTGGTACCTTCAATCCATAAACATCGCTCACAAAGACCAATAGCAAATCAAATCAAATCAAATGCATTTATATAAAGCCCTTCTTACATCAGCTGATATCTCAAAGTGCTGTACAGAAACCCAGGCTTAAAATCCCAAACAGCAATAGTGATGCAGTCAATCTCTCCTCAACTGTGTGGCATGTAGACATGCATAACCACTGATATAACCACTGATATAACCAGTGATATAACCAGTGATATAACCACTGATATAACCACTGATATAACCACTAACATAACCACTAACATAACCACTGATATAACCACTGATATAACCACTGATATAACCACTGATATAACCACTCACATAACCACTGATATAACCACTGATATAACCACTGATACACCACTGATATAACCACTGATATAACCACTAACATAACCACTAACATAACCACTGATATAACCACTGATATAACCACTGATATAACCACTAACATAACCACTGATATAACCAGTGATATAACCCCTGATATAACCACTGATATAACCACTGATATAACCACTAACATAACCACTGATATAACCACTGATATAACCACTGATATAACCAGTGATATAACCACTGATATAACCACTAACATAACCACTGATATAACCACTGATATAACCACTGATACACCACTGATATAACCACTGATATAACCACTAACATAACCACTAACATAACCACTGATATAACCACTGATATAACCACTGATATAACCACTAACATAACCACTGATATAACCAGTGATATAACCACTGATATAACCACTGATATAACCACTAACATAACCACTAACATAACCACTGATATAACCACTGATATAACCACTGATATAACCACTGATATAACCACTAACATAACCACTGATATAACCACTGATATAACCACTGATACACCACTGATATAACCACTAACATAACCACTAACATAACCACTGATATAACCACTGATATAACCACTGATATAACCACTGATATAACCACTAACATAACCACTGATATAACCACTGATATAACCACTGATACACCACTGATATAACCACTGATATAACCACTAACATAACCACTAACATAACCACTGATATAACCACTGATATAACCACTGATATAACCACTAACATAACCACTGATATAACCAGTGATATAACCCCTGATATAACCACTGATATAACCACTGATATAACCACTAACATAACCACTGATATAACCACTAACATAACCACTGATATAACCACTGATATAACCACTGATACACCACTGATATAACCACTGATATAACCACTAACATAACCACTAACATAACCACTGATATAACCACTGATATAACCACTGATATAACCACTAACATAACCACTGATATAACCAGTGATATAACCCCTGATATAACCACTGATATAACCACTAACATAACCACTAACATAACCACTGATATAACCACTGATATAACCACTGATATAACCACTGATATAACCACTGATATAACCACTGATATAACCACTGATATAACCACTGATATAACCACTAACATAACCACTAACATAACCACTGATATAACCACTGATATAACCACTGATATAACCACTGATATAACCACTGATATAACCACTGATATAACCACTGATATAACCACTGACATAACCACTGATATAACCACTAACATAACCACTGATATAACCAGTGATATAACCACTGATATAACCACTGATATAACCACTGATATAACCAGTGATATAACCAGTGATATAACCACTGATATAACCACTGATATAACCACTGATATAACCACTGATATAACCACTGATATAACCACTAACATAACCACTGATATAACCAGTGATAAAACCACTGATATAACCACTGATATAACCACTGATATAACCACTGATATAACCACAGATATAACCACTGATATAACCACAGATATAACCACTGATATAACCACTGACATTAGCCCTCATGTACAAGTGCTGCTCTGTTCTGAACCAACTGCAATTTGACCATGTCCTTGTGTGACCAAACAACTGGGCAGTAGTCCAGGTGTGATAAAACTTTCGATGTCAAGAAAGAAATGTGTAAAGGACATGTGTATAATTAACATCTGTAGTAGATGTGTCACACACATATATATATATATATATATAAGGTAAAACACTGTATACATATTGTGACATGTGGCAGTCTCTAATCTCTCTCTCTCTCTCTCTCTATATATATCTCTCTCTCTCTCTATATCTCTCTCTGTCTCTGTCTCCCTCTCTCTCTAAAAATCCTCCCTCTCTCTCTCTCTATATCCCTCTCTCTATATATCTCTCCTCTATATCTATATCTCTATCTCTCTCTCTCTCTCTCTCTCTCTCTCTCTCTCTCTCTCTCTCTCTCTCTCTCTCTCTCTCTCTCTCTCTCCATCTCTCTGTCTCCCTCTCTCTCTCTCTCTCCCTCTCTCTCTCTCTCTCCATCTCTGTCTCCCTCCCTCTCTCTCTCTCTCTCTCTCTCTCTCTCCTCTCTCTCTGTCTCTCTGTCTCCCTCTCTCTCTCTCTCCCTCTCTCTCTGTCTCTCTGTCTCCCTCTCTCTCTCCCTCCCTCTCTCTCTCTCTCTCCCTCTCTCTCTCTCTCTCCCTCTCTCTCTCTCTCTCTCTCTCTCTCTCTCTCTCTCTCTCTCTCTCTCTCTCTCTCTCT
>NW_025754803.1:0-8584 GCF_021184085.1 Oncorhynchus gorbuscha
ACCTGACCTGATATATCTACCGATATCTACCTGACCAGATATATCTACCGATATATACCTGACCAGATATATCTACCGATATCTACCTGACCAGATATATCTACCGATATCTACCTGACCAGATATATCTACTCGATATCTACCTGACCAGATATATCTACTGATATCTACCTGACCAGATATTTCTACCTGAGCAGATAGATCTATCTGACCAGTTATTTCTCCCCATATCTACCTGCCTAGATATATTTTCCTGACCAGATATATCTACCTGACCAGGTATTTCTACCTGACCATTTATATCTACCTGAGCAGATATATCTACCGATATCTACCTGACCAGATATATCTACCTATATCTACCTGACCAGTAATATCTATCTGACCCGATATATCTACCTGACCAGTAATATCTATCTGACCAGATATATCTACCTGACCAGATATTTCTAGCTGACCAGATATATCTGTCTGACCAGAGATATCTACCTGACCAGTTATATCTGCCTATATCTACCTGACCAGACATTTCTACCTGACCAGACATTTATAGCTGACCAGATATATCTACCGATATCTACCTGACCACATATATCTACCGATGCCTACCTGACCAGACATTTCTAGCTGACCAGATATATCTACCTGACCAGATATTTCTAGATGACCAGATATATCTGCCTGACCAGTTATTTCTACCCATATCTACCTGACCAGATAGATCTACCTGACCAGATATGTCTGCCTGACCAGATATGTCTGCCTGACCAGATATGTCTGCCTGACCAGATATATCTACCTGACCAGATATATCTACCTGACCAGATATATCTACCTGACCAGATATATCTACCTGACCAGATATATCTACCTGACCAGATATTTCTACCTGACCAGATATATCTATCTGACCAGATATTTCTACCTGACCAAATATATATGCCTTGAATGTCACGAATATTACCGAAGGTGACTCCCCTTCTTGTTCGGGTGGCGCTCGGCGGTCGTCGTCGCCGGTCTACTAGCTATCGCCGATCCGTTGTTCTGTGTTCGTTTAGTTTTGTCTAATTGGTAGCACCTGTTTCTAGTTTGGTTGTTAGGATAGGGTTATATATAGTCTGTTTAGCCCGCTTCTGTTTCGTGCGGGCTTGTTCTCCTGTTTCCTTGTTTGAGTGTATTTTTGTTGGCATTTTGGGTTTCACGCTGTCCGTTTATATTTCTGTTCATTTGTGTTTCCACTTTTATTCATGTTATGTTTCCAGGACATTAAAGCGTGTTGTTTTTCCCACATCCTTTGCTCTCTGCGCCTGACTCCACACCTCTTCACTCATTTACTCTTAACAGAAGCCCGCACCATACTCTGGAGCAGCGACCACTCCTCTTCCCACTATGGAGGAGCGAGTTCAACATCACACGTCCATCCTCCATCGCCTAGGATCAGCAATAGAACAGATGATGGAGAGGATGGATCGTTGGGAGAGGAATGGTTTCCTACGACTACCCCACCAACCCTCCTACCAGCAACTCCACCATCTCCCCATCTGGATCCGGTTCCAGCGCTCTGCACATGACGCCTCCGAGGAATTACGATGGAGCAGCGACGGGGTGCCAGGGATTCCTGCTGCAATTAGACCTCTACCTGGCCACCGTTCGACCGGCCCCTCGGAGGAGGAGAGAGTAGGGGTCCTCATCACCTGCCTGACCGGTTGAGCCCTGGAGTGGGCTAATGCGGTCTGGAACGGGCCCGACTCGGCGAAGGACAACTACCCGGAGTTCATCCGCCGTTTCAGGGCCGTGTTCGATCACCCTCCAGAGGCTCGAGCGGCGGGTGAGAGATTGTTCCATCTTAGACAGGGGACGAGGAGCGCGCAGGACTTCGCGCTGGAGTTCCGGACCTTGGCTGCGGGAGCAGGGTGGAACGACAGGGCCCTGATAGACCATTACAGGTGTATCCTGAGAGAGGACGTCCGTAGGGAGCTGGCCTGTCGGGATACTACACTTGGCCTGGATGGACTGATAGACCTGTCGATCCAGTTGGACCATCTACTAGCTGCTCGTGGACGTTCTGAAAGGGTTCTGTCAGTTCTACCTCCTGATCCTCCTGCCCCTATACCGATGGAGCTAGGAAGGGACCGCGTCAAGGGAGATCGGAGGAGGAAGCTCCTCCTGTACCAGTTGTGGCCGGAGAGGGCACACCTCTGGTCGGTGCTGGAGGAATTCATCTGGGAATCATGAGGGCAGGCAGAACACTCATCGGTCACCCCAGGTGAGTAAGCACCACACTCTCCCAGAGTGTCCTGTTGGTCACATGTTCCTATTAATTTGTTTCCTTAATTATTCTCCTTCTCTCCAGCATAAGGCACTGGTAGATTCAGGCGCAGCTGGCAACTTTATAGATTGCGGACTCGCTCAGAGGTTGAGGATTCCGTTAGTAAAAGTAGACCCCCCTTGTAGTGGCTTCCTTTTCGTCTTTACCATAGCCACTGCCCAAGCCTGAAGCGGGGTTGTTTGGTACGCATACAGTCCACACTCAAGGTTTCCAAACGGCCAAACATTCCATGACATCCAGGGATATGGTGCAACAAAAATGTTTATTCTTCTTATATCTAACAAATAAATGAGTCTCCAATCAACTTAAAGCACAAAATACTTGATATGGAAAATACATATTATGACCTGTATGTCTATGTCTGTATGTCTGTATGTCTGTATGGTCAAAAAACTATACCGCTCCCGCGTCTAGCAAGGACTCCCTCTCCCGAAGGCCCAACTTCCTGCCTTTATCCTAACACAATTACCACAATACAATGAACAGGCAAGAGGGGGGGCCAAATGTCCGAGTTACACTAACAACAAATTAATATATCTCAATCGGGTAAATATAAATCATAAAGGTACGTACCTAATATTTCATCATTTACATTCATATTTAATATATTTACACAAATATACATGGAGCTCCATATGTTCGGTCTTTTATACAAATATGTCCAAATCGGCTCTAACACCCCTTTTACCGTGCACTCTTTAGATAGTCGACCATTAGGGTCAGGGCTGGTGAAGAGAGCCACAATTTCGTTGGAGATGATTACGCAGGGGAATCACAAGGAATTAGTTTGTTCCTTATCGATTCACCTGCGTTTCCAGTTGCTCTGGGGATTCCCTGGCTAGCTATGATTTCATGGAAACAGGGAACTCTACAGGGGTGGTCTGGTGAGTGTTCAGGCAGGTGTGTAGGGGTTTCCATCGGTGCTACAACGGTGGAGAGTCCAGACCAGGTTTCCACCGTGCGCATTCCAGCTGAGTATGACGATTTGACTATCGTTTTCAGTAAAAAGAAAGCAACCCAATTACCACCCCATAGGCAGGGGGATTGCGTGATAAATCTCCAGGTTAACGCTGCACTTCCCAGGAGTCATGTGTATCCTTTGTCCCAGGAGGAGAAGGTGGCTATGGAAACTTATATCACCGAGGCTCTGGGACAGGGGTACATTCAGCCCTCCATGTCACCTGTCTCTTTGAGTTTCTTTTTTGTGAAGAAAAAAGATGGTGGTTTGCGTCTGTGTATTGATTATAGAGGTCTAAATTCCATCACAGTGGGTTTTAGTTACCCACTACCTCTCATTACTACGGCAGTGGAATCATTTCACGGAGCGCAGTTCTTCACTAAACTGGATCTCAGGAGTGCTTATAATTTGGTGCGTATTCGGGAGGGAGATGAGTGGAAAACTGCATTTAGCACTACGTCGGGCCATTATGAGTACCTCGTCATGCCATACGGTTTGAAGAATGCTCCAGCTATATTTCAATCCTTCGTGGATGAAATACTCAGAGACCTGCACGGACAGGGTGTAGTGGTGTATATTGACGATATTTTGATCTACTCCGCTACACGCACTGCACATGTATCTCTTGTGCGCAAGGTTCTTAGACGACTGCTGGAGCATGACCTGTATGTGAAGGCGGAGAAATGTGAGTTTTCCAAACAATCAGTTTCCTTCCTGGGTTATCGCATTTCCAGCTCTGGTTTGGTAATGGAGGGTGACCGCATTAAGGCCATGCGTAATTGTCCGACTCCGTTTTTCCCACATCCTTTGCTCTCTGCGCCTGACTCCACACCTCTTCACTCATTTACTCTTAACATTGATATATATATTTACCTGACCAAATATATCTACCTGACCAGTTATATCAGCCTAAATCTTCCTGGCCAGATATATCTACCTGACCAGATATATCTCCCTATATCTACCTGACCAGATATTTCAACCTGACCAGATATTTCAACCTGACCAGATATTTCTACCTGACCAAATATATCTTCCTGACAAATAAAATCTACCTAATAGATATATCTACCTGACCAGATATTTCTACCTGAGCAGATATATCAGCCTAAATCTTCCTGGCCAGATATATCTACCTGACCAGATATATCTCCCTATATCTACCTGACCAGATATTTCTACCTGAGCAGATATTTCTGCCTGACCAGTTATATCTGCCTATATCTACCTGACCAGTAACATCTACCTATATTTACCTGACCAGATATATCTACCTGAGCAGTTATATCTGCCTATATCTACCTGACCAGTAACATCTACCTATATTTACCTGACCAGATATATCTACCTGACCAGATGTATCTAACTGTCTACCTGACCTTTGCCTATATCTACATGACCAGTTCTATCTTCCTAACCTGATATATCTACCAGATTCAGGGAAATTAGCATGAATTACAGGAATCCTCTAACCGGAAAACCTGGGAATTTTAGGACAGTTAACAGAATTTTTTGGTTAAACCCGAAGAGTGGTTTATGTCAAATACATTTTAAACTAAATGTGTCAATAACCAGTTTAAGCTGTTATCTGTTCTAGCTCAATAACCAGTGGGTTCATATCAGAGTTAACCTGTTATATGTGTCACTCACTGACCTGAGAGAGACTTTTTATGTCTCTATTTTGGTTTGGTCAGGGTGTGAGGGGCATTCTAGGTTTTGTTTACTAGGTTTTTGTGCTTCTATGTTTTGGCCGGGTATTGGTCTCAATCAGGGACAGCTGTCTATCGTTTTCTCTGATTGGGAATCATACATTAGGCAGCCTTTTTTCCCTGTTGTAGTTGTGGGTAGTTATCTTTGTTAGTGGCACTATAGCCCTGTTAAGCTTCACGGTTGTTTCTTCGTTTCTTGTTGGCGACACTTACAATAATAAAATGAAACTGTACGCTACACCTTGGTCTCCTTCTGACGACGCCCGTGACAATACGTTCCATCCCAGTATCAGTGGGTCCATATCAGAGTTAACATCTACAGGATCGGTGGGTCCCCCTTGGGACTGTTGAGCTAACGTAGGCTAATGTGATTAGCATAAGGTTAAAAGTAACAAGAACATTTCCCAGGACATAGACATATCTGATATTGGCAGAAAGCTTAAATTCTTAATCTAACTGCACTGTAAAATTTACAGTAGCTATTACAGTGAAATAATACCATGCTATTGTTTGAGGAGAGTGCACAATTTTGAACATGGAAAGTTATTTAGAAACAAATTAGGCACATTTGGGCAGTCTTGATACAAAACTTTGAACAGAAATGCAATGGTTCATTATACATATATTCATTATCATACACTGCTGCCACCTACTGGCCAAAATCTAAATAGCCCCTGGGCTGGAATAATACATTATGGCCTTTCCCTTGCATTTCAAAGATGATGGTACCATACATTAAAATAATGCATGTTTTGTTCCTTTGTATTATCTTTTATCTAATGTGTTAAAGACCATGTCTTTCAAAGATCATTTATAAAAACCCAAATACAATTTTCATTGTAAAGGGGTTTTAACACTGTTTTCTATGCTTTTATCAATTAATGAACATGCACCTGTGGAACGGTCATTAAGACACTAACAGCTTACAAATGATAGGCAATTAAGGTCACAGTTATGAAAATTTAGGACACTAAAGAGAGGTACGGGATGACAACAACAACTGCCCGAGTTACACCAGGAACGCACAATCCCTCCATCAGTGCTTCGGCTGTCCGCAACAGGCTGAGAGAGGCTGGACTGACGGCTTGTAGGCATGTTGTAAGGCAGGTCCTCACCAGAAATCACCGGCAACAACGCCGCCTATGAGCACAAACCCACCATCGCTGGACCAGACAGGACTGGCAAAAAGTGCTCTTCACTGACGAGTCACGGTTTTGTCTCACCAGGGGTGGTGGTCGGATTTGCCAGGCTCCCCAGCATTACGCTCTCCTGCCACCATCATTACGCACACCTGCCTTCCCCGTCACGTGCATCAGCGATTATTGACTCACCTGGACTCAATCACCTCTGTCATTACCACCCCTACATCTGTCCGTTCCCTGCTTCAGAGTTGGTTGTCATATGTCCTTGTATACCAGTGTGTTGAAGCTGTTCCTGTCTTGTTCCGTGTCTGTTCCTGATTAAATGTTTGACTCCCCTTCTGACCTACTTCTCAACTCCAGCGTCGGCCCTTACAAGATCAACCCCAGATCAGGACCAGATCCACCCCTGACCATCCCCCAGATTTGTGTTCCCGAGTGGCGCAGCGGTCTAAGACACTGCATCTCAGTGCAAGGGGCGTTACTACAGTACCTGGCTCGAATCCGGGCTGCATCATATCAGGCTGTGATTGGGATTCCCATAGGGCGGCCCACAATTGGCCCAGCGTCGTCCAGGTGGCCATGATAGGCCTTCATTGTAAGTAAGAATTGGTTCTCTAACTAACTTTCCTAGTTAAATAAAGGTAAACATTTTGAAAAAATAATAATCGGGCCCAGATCAACACCAGATTAGGACCAGGCTGGGAGGACCTCTTTAAAGTTATATGGTCTATACCTGGAGCCTAGCAGCCAATCACCACCTCATCAGCCCATGCATATATCCATAGCAGGGGCTAACAGGCTAACTAGGCTATACAAAAACACCTGTTACGTCTATATTAGCCCCTGATATGAATGTATGTGGGCTAAAGGCTAAATCTTCCTAAATCTTCCTATATCATACTGACCAGATATTTCTACCTGACCAGTTATATCTTCCGGACCAGACTTATCTACCTTCCCAGTTATATCTGCCTATATCAACCTGATCAGATATATCTACCGAAATCTACCTGACCAGATATACCTACTTGACTAGATATTTCTACCTGACCAGTTATATCAACCTGAGCAGTTATATCTACCTGACCAGATATATCTGCCTATATCTACCTGACCAGATATATCTACCTGACCAGATATATCTACCTGACCAGATATATCTACCTGACCAGTTATATCTACCTGACCAGATATATCTGCCTATATCTACCTGACCAGTTATATCTACCTGACCAGATATATCTACCTGACCAGATATATTCTGCCTATATCTACCTGACCAGTTATATCTACCTGACCAGATATATCTACCTGACCAGATATATCTACCTGACCAGTTATATCTACCTGACCAGTTATATCTACCTGACCAGTTATATCTACCTGACCAGATATATCTACCTGACCAGTTATATCTACCTGACCAGATATCTCTACCTGACCAGATATATCTACCTGACCAGTTATATCTACCTCACCAGATATCTCTACCTGACCAGATATCTCTACCTGACCAGTTATATCTACCTGACCAGATATCTCTACCTGACCAGATATATCTGCCTATATCTACCTGACCAGATATATCTGCCTATATCTACCTGACCAGTTATATCTACCTGACCAGATATATCTACCTGACCAGATATATCTACCTGACCAGTTATATCTACCTGACCAGATATATCTGCCTATATCTACCTGACCAGTTATATCTACCTGACCAGTTATATCTACCTGACCAGTTATATCTACCTGACCAGATATATCTACCTGACCAGATATATCTGCCTATATCTACCTGACCAGTTATATCTACCTGACCAGATATATCTACCTGACCAGTTATATCTACCTGACCAGATATATCTACCTGACCAGATATATCTACCTGACCAGATATCTCTACCTGACCAGATATCTCTACCTGACCAGATATTTCTAGCGATATCTTTCTG
This sequence comes from Oncorhynchus gorbuscha, assembly GCF_021184085.1. Taxonomy (NCBI): domain Eukaryota; kingdom Metazoa; phylum Chordata; class Actinopteri; order Salmoniformes; family Salmonidae; genus Oncorhynchus; species Oncorhynchus gorbuscha. Next base: position 8,097 of record NW_025754803.1, read on the forward strand.
ACTAGATATATCTACTTGACCAGATTTTTCTACCTGACCAGATATTTCTACCTATTTCTACTTGAGCAGATATTTCTACCTGACCGGTTATATCGACCCGACCAGATATTTCTACCTGACCAGATATTTCTACCTGAGCAGATATTTCTACCTGAGCAGTTATTTCTCTCCTATCTACCTGACCAGATATTTCTACCTGAGCAGATATTTCTAGCTGACCAGATATATCCGCCTGACCAGTTATTTCTACCCATATCTACCTGAGCAGATATTTCTACCTGACCAGATATTTCTAGCTGACCAGATATTTCTACCTGAGCAGTTATTTCTCCCTATATCTACCTGACCAGATATTTCTACCTGACCATTTATATCTACCTGAGCAGATATATCTACCGATATCTACCTGACCAGATATTTCTACCTGACCGGATATTTCTACCTGACCAGATATATCTACCGATATCTACCTGACCAGATATATCTAC
>NW_025754804.1:0-8584 GCF_021184085.1 Oncorhynchus gorbuscha
TATATTTACATGTATTTATCCCCTTGTTTTATACACATAACCATCTCCACATATGCTACCATTCATGTCTTTAACTGGTACGGGGACCTTAAGAGTAGTGGTCTTTTGGACTTCCTAGAGCAAAATGGAGCAGTCTGAGCTGTCCACATTAACGTGTAGCCGGGGAGCAGCTCCGAGCGTTATTTTAAGAGCACAAGTTGATAGAAGAGAGCTGCACGACTTCAGATAAGTCTTGAGAGGCTCGTCTGTTCCCGAGAGGCTCGTCTGTTCCCAGAGGCTCGTCTGTTCCCGAGAGGGATAATAGTTTGTAGAGCCGGCATGGTACAGGGGCATTTCTGAGAAGACGGGATGCCTCATGGTCTGACAAACCTCTCTAATCCGGTACCTCAAGATCTCGGAGGGTGATATCTGCGCATGCGCATTTCATGCAAAGACACATATATTCTAGCTTAAACAGACGGATTTTGTCACCTGGTTGTCTAGGTCTTCATTGATGAGTTAGGACCTCCACTCACCTGGTTGTCTAGGTCTTCAGTGAAGGGAGAAACCAGCAGACATTAGGCCCTCCATGGAATGAGTTTGAGTTTTGTATTGGTGTTAGTTCCTTTAACCAATGTTGTTACATTAGTGTGAGTGTGCGTGTGTGTGTGTATGATGGTGGCCTGTGTACTTCCTGTCAACACATCTGGCAAACACCAGATACTAATATATTTACATACGCAACCACGACAACAGTTATTAAAGCAGTACCATCACTAAGACCTCAGGGGCTGTGTTCAGACCAATGTTTCCCCTAGCAACAGGGTCTGAGTTAGGCCGTGTTCACATCCGTCTTTCCCCTAGCAACAGGGTCTGAGCTTTGGCCGTGTTCACATCAGTGTTGCTCCTAGCAACAGGGTCTGAGCTAGGCCATGTTCACCTCATTGTTTCCCCTAGCAACAGGGTCTGAGCTTTGGCCGTGTTCACATCAGTGTTTCCCCTAGCAACAGGGTCTGAGCTTTGGCCGTGTTCAGACCAGGGTTTCCCCTAGCAACAGGGTCTGAGCTTTGGCCGTGTTCACATCATTGTTTCCCCTAGCAACAGTGTCTGAGCTAGGCCGTGTTCAGACCAGGGTTTCCCCTAGCAACAGGGTCTGAGCTTTGGCCGTGTTCAGACCAGGGTTTCCCCTAGCAACAGGGTCTGAGCTAGGCTGTGTTCAGACCAGGGTTTCCCCTAGCAACAGGGTCTGAGCTAGGCTGTGTTCAGACCAGGGTTTCCCCTAGCAACAGGGTCTGAGCTAGGCCGTGTTCAGACCAGGGTTTCCCCTAGCAACAGGGTCTGAGCTAGGCTGTGTTCAGACCAGGGTTTCCCCTAGCAACAGGGTCTGAGCTAGGCTGTGTTCAGACCAGGGTTTCCCCTAGCAACAGGGTCTGAGCTAGGCTGTGTTCAGACCAGGGTTTCCCCTAGCAACAGGGTCTGAGCTAGGCTGTGTTCAGACCAGGGTTTCCCCTAGCAACAGGGTCTGAGCTAGGCCGTGTTCAGACCGTGGTTTCGGCAAAAACATAGAAGTAAAGAAACCTAGAAAACAAAACATAGAATGCCCCCCCCCCACATCACATCCTGACCAAACCAAAATAGCGACATTAAAAAGACTCTCTAAGGTCAGGGCGGTGACAGTACTAAGCAGGTAGCAGAGTGGTTAGAGTGTTGGACTAGTAAGCGGGAGCTGACAAGAAACAAATCTGTCGTTCTGCCCCTGAACAGGCAGTTAACCCACTGTTCCTAGACCAGTTAACCCACTGTTCCTAGACCAGTTAACCCACTGTTCCTAGACCAGTTAACCCCACTGTTCCTAGACCAGTTAACCCACTGTTCCTAGGCCAGTTAACCCACTGTTCCTAGGCCAGTTAACCCACTGTTCCTAGGCCAGTTAACCCACTGTTCCTAGGCCAGTTAACCCACTGTTCCTAGACCAGTTAACCCACTGTTCCTAGGCCAGTTAACCCACTGTTCCTAGGCCAGTTAACCCACTGTTCCTAGGCCAGTTAACCCACTGTTCCTAGACCAGTTAACCCACTGTTCCTAGACCAGTTAACCCACTGTTCCTAGACCAGTTAACCCACTGTTCCTAGACCAGTTAACCCACTGTTCCTAGACCAGTTAACCCACTGTTCCTAGACCAGTTAACCCACTGTTCCTAGGCCAGTTAACCCACTGTTCCTAGGCCAGTTAACCCACTGTTCCTAGGCCCAGTTAACCCACTGTTCCTAGGCCAGTTAACCCACTGTTCCTAGGCCAGTTAACCCACTGTTCCTAGACCAGTTAACCCACTGTTCCTAGACCAGTTAACCCACTGTTCCTAGACCAGTTAACCCACTGTTCCTAGACCAGTTAACCCACTGTTCTTAGACCAGTTAACCCACTGTTCCTAGACCAGTTAACCCACTGTTCCTAGACCAGTTAACCCACTGTTCCTAGACCAGTTAACCCACTGTTCCTAGACCAGTTAACCCACTGTTCCTAGACCAGTTAACCCACTGTTCCTAGACCAGTTAACCCACTGTTCCTAGACCAGTTAACCCACTGTTCCTAGACCAGTTAACCCACTGTTCCTAGACCAGTTAACCCACTGTTCCTAGACCAGTTAACCCACTGTTCCTAGACCAGTTAACCCACTGTTCCTAGACCAGTTAACCCACTGTTCCTAGACCAGTTAACCCACTGTTCCTAGACCAGTTAACCCACTGTTCCTAGACCAGTTAACCCACTGTTCCTAGACCAGTTAACCCACTGTTCCTAGACCAGTTAACCCACTGTTCCTAGACCAGTTAACCCACTGTTCCTAGACCAGTTAACCCACTGTTCCTAGACCAGTTGACCCACTGTTCCTAGACCAGTTGACCCACTGTTCCTAGACCAGTTGACCCACTGTTCCTAGACCAGTTAACCCAATGTTCCTAGACCAGTTAACCCAATGTTCCTAGACCAGTTAACCCAATGTTCCTAGACCAGTTAACCCAATGTTCCTAGACCAGTTAACCCACTGTTCCTAGACCAGTTAACCCACTGTTCCTAGACCAGTTAACCTACTGTTCCTAGACCAGTTAACCCACTGTTCCTAGACCAGTTGACCCACTGTTCCTAGACCAGTTGACCCACTGTTCCTAGACCAGTTGACCCACTGTTCCTAGACCAGTTGACCCACTGTTCCTAGACCAGTTGACCCACTGTTCCTAGACCAGTTGACCCACTGTTCCTAGGCCAGTTAACCCACTGTTCCTAGGCCAGTTAACCCACTGTTCCTAGGCCAGTTAACCCACTGTTCCTAGACCAGTTAACCCACTGTTCCTAGACCAGTTAACCCACTGTTCCTAGACCAGTTAACCCACTGTTCCTAGACCAGTTAACCCACTGTTCCTAGACCAGTTAACCCACTGTTCCTAGACCAGTTAACCCACTGTTCCTAGACCAGTTAACCCACTGTTCCTAGACCAGTTAACCCACTGTTCCTAGACCAGTTAACCCACTGTTCCTAGGCCAGTTAACCCACTGTTCCTAGGCCAGTTAACCCACTGTTCCTAGACCAGTTAACCCACTGTTCCTAGACCAGTTAACTCACTGTTCCTAGACCAGTTAACCCACTGTTCCTAGACCAGTTAACCCACTGTTCCTAGACCAGTTAACTCACTGTTCCTAGACCAGTTAACCCACTGTTCTAGACCAGTTAACCCACTGTTCCTAGACCAGTTAACCCACTGTTCCTAGACCAGTTAACCCACTGTTCCTAGACCAGTTAACCCACTGTTCCTAGACCAGTTAACCCACTGTTCCTAGACCAGTTAACCCACTGTTCCTAGACCAGTTAACCCACTGTTCCTAGACCAGTTAACCCACTGTTCCTAGACCAGTTAACCCACTGTTCCTAGACCAGTTAACCCACTGTTCCTAGACCAGTTAACCCACTGTTCTAGACCAGTTAACCCAATGTTCCTAGGCCAGTTAACCCACTGTTCCTAGACCAGTTAACCCACTGTTCCTAGACCAGTTAACCCACTGTTCCTAGACCAGTTAACCCACTGTTCTAGACCAGTTAACCCACTGTTCCTAGACCAGTTAACCCACTGTTCCTAGACCAGTTAACCCACTGTTCCTAGACCAGTTAACCCCTGTTCCTAGACCAGTTAACCCACTGTTCCTAGACCAGTTAACCCACTGTTCCTAGACCAGTTAACCCACTGTTCCTAGACCAGTTAACCCACTGTTCCTAGACCAGTTAACCCACTGTTCCTAGACCAGTTAACCCACTGTTAACCCTAGACCAGTTAACCCACTGTTCCCTAGACCAAAGTTAACCCACTGTTCCTAGACCAGTTAACCCACTGTTCCTAGACCAGTTAACCCACTGTTCCTAGACCAGTTAACCACTGTTCCTAGACCAGTTAACCCACTGTTCTAGACCAGTTAACCCACTGTTCCTAGACCAGTTAACCCACTGTTCTAGACCAGTTAACCCACTGTTCCCTAGACCAGTTAACCCACTGTTCCTAGACCAGTTAACCCACTGTTCCTAGACCAGTTAACCCACTGTTCCTAGGCCAGTTAACCCACTGTTCCTAGGCCAGTTAACCCACTGTTCCTAGGCCAGTTAACCCACTGTTCCTAGACCAGTTAACCCACTGTTCCTAGACCAGTTAACCCACTGTTCCTAGACCAGTTAACCCCACTGTTCCTAGACCAGTTAACCCACTGTTCCTAGACCAGTTAACCCACTGTTCCTAGACCAGTTAACCCACTGTTCCTAGACCAGTTAACCCACTGTTCCTAGGCCAGTTAACCCACTGTTCTTGGCCAGTTAACCCACTGTTCTAGACCAGTTAACCCACTGTTTCCTAGACCAGTTAACCCACTGTTCCTAGACCAGTTAACCCACTGTTCCTAGACCAGTTAACCCACTGTTCCTAGACCAGTTAACCCACTGTTCCTAGACCAGTTAACCCACTGTTCCTAGACCCAGTTAACCCACTGTTCTAGACCAGTTAACCCACTGTTCCTAGACCAGTTAACCCCTGTTCCTAGACCAGTTAACCCACTGTTCCTTGACCAGTTAACCCACTGTTCCTAGACCAGTTAACCCACTGTTCCTAGACCAGTTAACCCCCTGTTCCTAGACCAGTTAACCCCCTGTTCCTAGACCAGTTAACCCCCTGTTCCTAGACCAGTTAACCCCCTGTTCCTAGACCAGTTAACCCCCTGTTCCTAGACTAGTTAACCCACTGTTCCTAGACCAGTTAACCCACTGTTCCTAGACCAGTTAACCCACTGTTCCTAGACCAGTTAACCCCCTGTTCCTAGACCAGTTAACCCCCACAACTCTCTGGTTCAGAGGGGTTGGGTTAAATGCGGAAGACACATTTCAGACGAAGGAATTCAGTCGTACAACTGACTAGGTATCCCCCTTTACAGAAACACTGCTAACCAAACAGTGCTAGGTGGCTGTACTACAGAAACACCGCTAAGCAATCAACAGTGCTAGGTGGCTGTACTACACATACACCGCTAACCAAACAGTGCTAGGTGGCTGTACTACACATACACCGCTAAGCAATCAACAGTGCTAGGTGGCTGTACTACAGAAACACTGCTAACCAAACAGTGTTAGGTGGCTGTACTACAGAAACACCGCTAAGCAATCAACAGTGCTAGGTGGCTGTACTACACATACACCGCTAACCAAACAGTGCTAGGTGGCTGTACTACACATACACCGCTAAGCAATCAACAGTGCTAGGTGGCTGTACTACACATACACCGCTAAGCAATCAACAGTGCTAGGTGGCTGTACTACACATACACCGCTAAGCAATCAACAGTGCTAGGTGGCTGTACTACACATACACCGCTAAGCAATCAACAGTGCTAGGTGGCTGTACTACACATACACCGCTAGCAATCAACAGTGCTAGGTGGCTGTACTACACATACACCGCTACAATCAACAGTGCTAGGTGGCTGTACTACACATACACCGCTAGCAATCAACAGTGCTAGGTGGCTGTACTACATATACACCAAGCAATCAACAGTGCTAGGTGGCTGTACTACACATACACCGCTAAGCAATCAACAGTGCTAGGTGGCTGTACTACACATACACCGCTAAGCAATCAACAGTGCTAGGTGGCTGTACTACACATACACCGCTAACCAAACAACAGTACTAGGTGGCTGTACTACACATACACCGCTAAGCAATCAACAATGTTAGGTGGCTGTACTACAGAAACACCGCTAACCAATCAACAATGTTAGGTGGCTGTACTACACATACACCGCTAAGCAATCAACAATGTTAGGTGGCTGTACTACAGAAACACCGCTTAACCAATCAACAATGTTAGGTGGCTGTACTACACATACACCGCTAAGCAATCAACAATGTTAGGTGGCTGTACTACAGAAACACCGCTAACCAATCAACAATGTTAGGTGGCTGTACTACACATACACCGCTAACCAATCAACAATGTTAGGTGGCTGTACTACAGAAACACCGCTAACCAATCAACAATGTTAGGTGGCTGTACTACACATACACCGCTAACCAATCAACAATGTTAGGTGGCTGTACTACAGAAACACCGCTAACCAATCAACAATGTTAGGTGTCTGTACTACAGAAACACCGCTAACCAATCAACAATGTTAGGTGGCTGTACTACACATACACCGCTAACCAATCAACAATGTTAGGTGGCTGTACAGTTGAATTAAAGGGGAACTTTACATTTCCTAGATTGTTCCCAGACATTAAAAGTTTCCTGATGTGGTTTAAGCTTATGTTATGGTTCTGTTAGCTTATGTTATGGCTAATGGTTCTGTTATGGTTATGTTATGGTTTTAGAACATACTATTTTGTTATTTTTCTGTTTAAAAACAGTTTGTCTTTGAGAACGAAAACCTGAACACCGCTTTGGTAAAATCTGAAACCTCTGAATTTCTGTCTCATTTGTTTCAATAGTAGACCTACTATTAGCCTACTGAAAAGTACAGAGGGTATGTTTCTCATATGGCGGCCGCTTGGGAATATATTGGTCAAAATTAGCCCACTTCTTCAGGCACCAGTACACCACTGTATGGAGTTGTGTTGGTGAGCATGTTTGGATGCTCTGGATTGGCCATTATCGACAGCCTGTTCCAGTTCCCAATATCCAGCAACTTCTTGACAGCCATTGAAGAGGGAGTGGGACAACGTCCCACAGGCCACAATCTTAGCCCTGATCAATCTTATGAGAAGGAGATGTGTTGCGCTGCATGAGGCCAATGGTCATACCAGATACTGACTGGTTTTCTGACCACACCCCTACCTTTTTATTAAGGTATCTGTGACCAACAGATTCACATTCCTGTATTCCCAGTCATGTGAAAATCCATAGATTAGTGCTAATTCATTTATTTAAATTGACTGATTTCCTTATATAAGACGTGTTATAACTCAGTAAAATATTTGAAACTGTTCCATGTTGCATTTTTACATTTTGTTTAAAATACATATAATGTATATAAAAAATGTATTAAAGTGGCAATGACTATGTACATAGGGCAGCAGTCTACGGTGCAGGGTTGAGTAACCGGGTGGTAGCCGGTAGAAACAGTGACTAAGGTTCAGGGAAGGCTACTGAGGCAGGGGCCGGCTAGTGGTGACTGTTTATCTGATGGCCTGGAGGAGATAGAAGCTGTTTCTTGGTCTCTTGGTCCCACAGCTTTGATGTACTTTACTGTCTCCTCCTTCTAGATGATGATCTTCTGGGTTTACTGCAGCATCTGGTGCTGTAGATGTACCGGAGGGCAGGCAGCTTGTCCCCTGCATTGGAGGTTCCTTCCCTGGAACCATCCTCAGTGAATTTGATAAAAATACAAATGTTTCCTTTTTAGATGAAACTATACTAAATATATTCACATCCAACAGATAATTCATTAAACCTGTTTTTGCAATGAGGTCTACAGTAGCCTCAACAGCACCACCGTTTAGCAGGAGGACAGCTAGTTTCCATCCTCCTCTGGGTATATTGACTTCAATACAAAACCTAGGATGCTCATGGTTCTCACCCCCTTCCATAGACTTACACAGTAATTATGACAACTTCCGGAGAACGTCCTCCAACCTATCAGAGCTTTCACAGCATAAACTGACATGTTGTCCACCCAATCAAAGGATCAGAACTGAAAGCATAAGCTACCGCTAGCTAGCACTGCAGTGCATAAAGTGTGGTGAGTAGTTGACTCAAAGAGAGAGAAAGACAATAGTTGAACAGTTTTGAACAAATTAGTTTGTTTAAAAAATGAAGAAGAAGCAAGAGAGAGAGAGAGAGAGAGAGAGATAGTTATTTTCTGACTTAGCTGGAGTCAAATGCAGCTAGTTAGATTAGCCTACTCAAACACCAGGCTCAAACAGAGGGGGATGCCATGTTAGCTAACTGGCTAAGGCTATCTAACAGAGAGGGATGCTATGCTAGCTAGCTGGCTACGGCTATCCAACAGAGAGGGATGCTATGTTAGCTAGCTGTCTATGGCTATCCAACAGAGAGGATGCTATGTTAGCTAGCTA
>NW_025754805.1:0-8583 GCF_021184085.1 Oncorhynchus gorbuscha
TAATGTACCTGTAATATTCCTGTACCTGTAACGTACCTGTGATGCACCTGTAATGTACCTGTAATGTACCTGTGATGCACCAGTAATGTACCTGTAATGTTCCTGTACCAGTAATGTACCTGTAATGTTCCTGTACCTGTAATGGACCTGTGATGTACTGTAACGGCTTTCTTCCGTCGAAGGAGAGTCGGACCAAAATGCAGCGCGGTTCGTTCGATACATCTTTAATATAGAAAAACACGAACAATACAAACACAACAAACGGAATGTGAAAACCTATACAGCCTATCTGGTGAATTACTAACACAGAGACAGGAACAATCACCCACAAACACACAGTGAAACCCAGGCTACCTAAATATGGTTCCCAATCGGAGACAACGAGAATCACCTGACTCTGATTGAGAACCGCCTCAGGCAGCCATAGACTATGCTAGACAACCCTACTCAACCACAATCCCAATACCTACTAAAACCCCAATACAAAAACACACCACAAAATAAACCCATGTCACACCCTAGCCTGATCAAATAAAGAAAGAAAACACAAAATACTAAGACCAAGGCATGACAGAACGTCTGTCCACGGTGGCGGCTCCGGCTCGGGACGTGGACCCCACTCCAACCAAGTCTTAGTCCCCATGTAACGTGTCCCTTGATTTGCGACCCTCGCCGCCGACCTTGGCCTAATAACCCTCACCAAGGACCCCACTGGACTGAGGGGCTGCTCGGGACTGAGGGGAAGCTCGGGACTGAGGGGAAGCTCGGGACTGAGGGGAAGCTCGGCACTGAGGGGCAGCTCGGGACTGAGGGGCAGCTCGGGACTGAGGGGAAGCTCGGGACTGAGGGGAAGCTCGGGACTGAGGGGAAGCTCGGCACTGAGGGGAAGCTCGACACTGAGGGGAAGCTCGGAACTGAGGGGAAGCTCGGCACTGAGGGGAAGCTCGGCACTGAGGGGAAGCTCAGCACTGAGAGGAAGCCCAGTACTGAGAGGAAGCCCAGTACTGAAAGGAAGCTCAGGCAGGTAGTTGGATCCGGCAGATCCTGGCTGACTGGCGGATCTAGACGAGTCTGGCTGACTGGCAGATCTGGAAGAGTCTGGCTGACTGGCAGATCTGGAAGAGTCTAGTTGACTGGCAGATCTGGAAGAGTCTAGCTGACTGGCAGATCTGGAAGAATCTGGCTGACTGGCAGGTCTGGAAGAATCTGGCTGACTGGCAGGTCTGGAAGAATCTGGCTGACTGGCAGATCTGGAAGAGTCCGGCTGACTGGCAGATCTGGAAGAGTCTGGCTGACTGGCTGATCTGGAAGAGTCTGGCCGACTGGCAGATCTGGATGTTCCATGTAAACTGACAGCTCTGGCTGCTCCATGCAGACTGACAGCTCTGGCTGCTCCATGCAGACTGGCAGCCCTGGCTGCACCATGCCGACTGACAGCTCTGGCTGCTCCATGCAGGCTGGCAGCTCAGGCTGCTCCATGCAGGCTGGCAGCTCTGGCTGCGCTGAACAGGCAGGAGACTCCAGCAGCGCTGTAGAGGAGGAAGGCTCTGGCACCACTGAACATGCGGGAGACTCTGGCAGCGCAGGAGAGGAGGAAAGCTCTGGCTGCGCTGAACAGGCGGGAGACTCCGGCAGTGCTGTAGAGGAGGAAGGCTCTGGCTGCGCTAAACAGGCGGGAGACTCCGGCAGCGCAGGAGAGGAGGAAAGCGCTGGCTGCGCTGAACAGGCGGGAGGCTCCGGCAGCGCTAAACAGGTGGGAGACTCCGACAGCACTAGAGAGGAGAAAGACTCTGGCTGCGCTGAACAGGCGAGGCGCACTGAAGGCCTGGTGCGTGGTGCTGGAACTGGTGGTACTGGACCGGGGGCACGCACAGGAAGCCTGGTGCGGGGAGCTGCCACCGGAGGACTGGTGTGTGAAGGTGGTACAGGATGGACCAGACTGTGAAGGTGTACTGGAGAGCCTTGAGCAGGGCTGGCACAGGACGCCATCTGGACAAGAGGAATACCTATGTGAGAATGCTGTTCATCGACTACAGCTCTGCATTCAACACCATAGTACCCTCCAAGCTCGTCATCAAGCTCGAGACCCTGGGTCTCGACCCCGCCCTGTGCAACTGGGTACTGGACTTCCTGAGGGGCCGCCACAAGGTGGTGAGGGTAGGCAACAACATCTCCTCCCCGCTGATCCTCAACACGGGGGCCCCACAAGGGTGCGTTCTGAGCCCTCTCCTGTACTCCCTGTTCACCCACGACTGTGTGGCCACGCACGCCTCCAACTCAATCATCAAGTTTGCGGACGACACAACAGTGGTAGGCTTGATTACCAACAACGACGAGACGGCCTACAGGGAGGAGGTGAGGGCCCTCGGAGTGTGGTGTCAGGAAAATAACCTCACACTCAACGTCAACAAAACTAAGGAGATGATTGTGGACTTCAGGAAACAGCAGAGGGAACACCCCCCTATCCACATCGATGGAACAGTAGTGGAGAAGGGTAGCAAGTTTTAAGTTCCTCGGCATACACATCACAGACAAACTGAATTGGTCCACTCACACAGACAGCATCATGAAGAAGGCGGAGCAGCGCCTCTTCAACCTCAGGAGGCTGAAGAAATTTGGCTTGTCACCAAAAGCACTCACAAACTTCTACAGATGCACAATCGAGAGCATCCTGGCGGGCTGTATCACCGCCTGGTAAGGCAACTGCTCCGCCCTCAACCGTAAGGCTCTCCAGAGGGTAGTGAGGTCTGCACAACGCATCACCGGGGGCAAACTACCTGCCCTCCAGGACACCTACACCACCCGATGTTACAGGAAGGCCATAAAGATCATCAAGGACATCAACCACCCGAGCCACTGCCTGTTCACCCCGTTATCATCCAGAAGGCGAGGTCAGTACAGGTGCATAAAAGCTGGGACCGAGAGACTGAAAAACAGCTTCTATCTCAAGGCCATCAGACTGTTAAACAGCCACCACTAACATTGAGTGGCTGCTGCCAATAAATGTTCATGTAATGTACCTGTAATGTACCTGTAATGTACCTGTAATGTTCCTGTAATGTTCCTGTACCTGTAATGTACCTGTAATGTTCCTGTAATGTTCCTGTACCTGTAATGTACCTGTGGTGTTCCTGTAATGTTCCTGTAATGTTCCTGTACCTGTAATGTACCTGTGGTGTTCCTGTAATGTGCCTGTAATATTCCTGAACCTGTAATGTTCCTGTACCTGTAATGTTCCTGTAATGTTCCTGTACCTGTAATGTACCTGTAATGTACCTGTAATGTTCCTGTACCTGTAATGTACCTGTAATGTTCATGTAATGTACCTGTAATGTACCTGTAATGTTCCTGTAATGTTCCTGTAATATTCCTGTGATGTTCCTGTAATGTTGCTGTAATGTACCAGTAATGTACCTGTAATGTTCCTGTAATGTTCCTGTACCTGTAATGCTCCTGTAATGTTCCTGCACCTGTAATGTACCTGTAATGTACCTGTAATGTTCCTGTAATGTTCCTGTAATGTACCAGTAATGTACCTGTAATGTTCTTGTAATGTTCCTGTAATGTTCCTGTACCTGTAATGTTCCTGTAATGTTACTGTACCTGTAATGTTCCTGTAATGTTCCTGTAATGTTCCTGTACCTGTAATGTACCTGTAATGTTCATGTAATGTACCTGTAATGTACCTGTAATGTTCCTGTAATGTTCCTGTAATATTCCTGTGATGTTCCTGTAATGTTCCTGTAATGTACCAGTAATGTACCTGTAATGTTCCTGTAATGTTCCTGCACCTGTAATGCTCCTGTAATGTTCCTGCACCTGTAATGTACCTGTAATGTACCTGTAATGTTCCTGTAATGTTCCTGTAATGTACCAGTAATGTACCTGTAATGTTCCTGTAATGTTCCTGTAATGTACCAGTAATGTACCTGTAATGTTCCTGTAATGTTCCTGTTCCTGTAATGTTCCTGTACCTGTAATGTACCTGTAATGTACCTGTAATGTTCCTGTAATGTACCTGTAATGTACCTGTAATGTTCCTGTAATGTTCCTGTAATGTTCCTGTACCTATAATGTTCCTGTAATGTTCCTGTACCTGTATTGTTCCTGTATTGTTCCTGTAATGTTCCTGTAATGTTCCTGTACCTGTATTGTTCCTGTAATGTTCCTGTAATGTTCCTGTAATGTTCCTGTACCTGTATTGTTCCTGTAATGTTCCTGTACCTGTAATGTTCCTGTAATGTTCCTGTACCTGTAATATTCCTGTAATGTTCCTGTACCTGTATTGTACCTGTAATGTACCTGTAATGTTCCTGTAATATTCCTGTAATGTTCCTGTACCTGTATTGTTCCTGTAATGTTCCTGTAATGTTCCTGTACCTGTATTGTTCCTGTAATGTTCCTTTAATGTTCCTGTACCTATAATGTACCTGTATTGTTCCTGTAATGTTCCTGTACCTGTATTGTTCCTGTAATGTTCCTGTACCTGTAATATTCCTGTAATTTTCCTGTACCTGTAATGTTCCTGTAATGTTCCTGTACCTGTAATGTACCTGTAATGTACCTGTAATGTTCCTGTAATGTTCCTGTACCAGTAATGTACCTGTAATGTTCCTGTAATGTTCCTGTACCTGTAATGTACCTGTAATGTACCTGTACCTTTAGCGTACCTGTGATGCACCTGTAATGTACCTGTAATGTACCTGTAATGTACCTGTAATGTTCCTGTAATGTTCCTGTAATGTTCCTGTACCTGTATTGTTCCTGTAATGTTCCTGTACATGTAATGTTCCTGTAATGTTCCTGTACCTGTAATATTCCTGTAATGTTCCTGTACCTGTATTGTACCTGTACTGTTCCTGTAATGTTCCTGTACCTGTATTGTACCTGTACTGTTCCTGTAATGTTCCTGTACCTGTAATATTCCTGTAATGTTCCTGTACCTGTAATGTTCCTGTACCTGTAATGTTCCTGTAATGTTCCTGTAATGTTCCTGTACCTGTAATGTACCTGTAATGTTCATGTAATGTACCTGTAATGTACCTGTAATGTACCTGTAATGTTCCTGTAATGTTCCTGTGATGTTCCTGTAATGTTCCTGTCACTGTAATGTACCTGTGGTGTTCCTGTAATGTGCCTGTAATATTCCTGTACCTGTAATGTTCCTGTAATGTTCCTGTACCTGTAATGTTCCTGTAATGTTCCTGTAATGTACCAGTAATGTACCTGTAATGTACCTGTAATGTACCTGTAATGTTCCTGTACCCGTAATGTTCCTGTAATGTTCCTGTACCTATAATGTTCCTGTAATGTTCCTGTAATGTTCCTGTACCTGTATTGTTCCTGTATTGTTCCTGTAATGTTCCTGTACCTGTATTGTTCCTGTAATGTTCCTTTAATGTTCCTGTAATGTTCCTGTACCTGTATTGTTCCTGTAATGTTCCTGTACCTGTAATGTTCCTGTAATGTTCCTGTACCTGTAATATTCCTGTAATGTTCCTGTACCTGTATTGTACCTGTAATGTTCCTGTAATATTCCTGTAATGTTTCTGTACCTGTATTGTACCTGTAATGTTCCTGTAATGTTCCTATACCTGTATTGTTCCTGTAATGTTCCTTTAATGTCCCTGTACCTATAATGTACCTTTATTGTTCCTGTAATGTTCCTGTACCTGTATTGTTCCTGTAATGTTCCTGTACCTGTAATATTCCTGTAATGTTCCTGTACCTGTATTGTACCTGTATTGTACCTGTAATGTACCTGTAATGTTCCTGTACCTGTATTGTTCCTGTAATGTTCCTGTACCTGTATTGTTCCTGTAATGTTCCTGTACCTGTATTGTACCTGTAATGTTCCTGTACCTGTATTGTTCCTGTAATGTTCCTTTAATGTTCCTGTAATGTTCCTGTACCTGTATTGTTCCTGTAATGTTCCTGTACCTGTAATGTTCCTGTAATGTTACTGTACCTGTAATATTCCTGTAATGTTCCTGTACCTGTATTGTACCTGTATTGTACCTGTAATGTACCTGTAATGTTCCTGTAATGTTCCTGTAATGTTCCTGTGATGTTCCTGTAATGTTCCTGTCACTGTAATGTACCTGTGGTGTTCCTGTAATGTGCCTGTAATATTCCTGTACCTGTAATGTTCCTGTAATGTTCCTGTACCTGTAATGTACCTGTAATGTACCTGTAATGTTCCTGTAATGTTCCTGTACCTGTAATATTCCTGTAATATTCCTGTACCTGTATTGTACCTGTAATGTTCCTGTACCTGTATTGTTCCTGTAATGTTCCTGTAATGTTCCTGTACCTGTATTGTTCCTGTAATGTTCCTGTACCTGTAATGTTCCTGTAATGTTCCTGTACCTGTAATGTTCCTGTACCTGTATTCTACCTGTATTGTACCTGTAATGTTCCTGTAATATTCCTGTAATGTTCCTGTACCTGTATTGTACCTGTAATGTTCCTGTAATGTTCCTGTACCTATAATGTACCTGTATTGTTCCTGTAATGTTCCTGTACCTGTATTGTTCCTGTAATGTTCCTGTACCTGTAATGTTCCTGTAATGTTCCTGTACCTGTAATATTCCTGTAATGTTCCTGTACCTGTATTGTACCTGTAATGTTCCTGTAATATTCCTGTAATGTTCCTGTACCTGTATTGTACCTGTAATGTTCCTGTAATGTTCCTATACCTGTATTGTTCCTGTAATGTTCCTTTAATGTTCCTGTACCTATAATGTACCTGTATTGTTCCTGTAATGTTCCTGTACCTGTATTGTTCCTGTAATGTTCCTGTACCTGTAATGTTCCTGTAATGTTCCTGTAATATTCCTGTGATGTTCCTGTAATGTTCCTGTAATGTACCAGTAATGTACCTGTAATGTTCCTGTAATGTTCCTGTACCTGTAATGCTCCTGTAATGTTCCTGTACCTGTAATGTACCTGTAATGTACCTGTAATGTTCCTGTAATGGTAATGTACCTGTATTGTTCCTGCAATGTTCCTGTAGCTGTAATGTACCTGTAATGTACCTGTACCTTTAGCGTACCTGTGATGCACCTGTAATGTACCTGTAATGTACCTGTAATGTACCTGTAATGTTCCTGTAATGCTCCTGTAATGTTCCTGTACCTGTATTGTTCCTGTAATGTTCCTGTACCTGTAATATTCCTGTAATGTTCCTGTACCTGTATTGTACCTGTAATGTTCCTGTAATGTTCCTGTACCTGTAATGTACCTGTGGTGTTCCTGTAATGTATCTGTAATATTCCTGTAATGTTCCTGTACCTGTATTGTTCCTGTAATGTTCCTGTACCTGTATTGTACCTGTAATGTTCCTGTAATGTTCCTGTAATGTTCCTATACCTGTATTGTTCCTGTAATTTTCCTGTACCTGTAATATTCCTGTAATGTTCCTGTACCTGTAATGTTCCTGTAATGTTCCTGTACCTGTAATGTTCCTGTAATGTTCCTGTACCAGTAATGTTCCTGTAATGTTCCTGTAATGTATCTGTAATATTCCTGTACCTGTAATGTTCCTGTACCTGTAATGTTCCTGTAATGTTCCTGTACCTGTAATGTACCTGTAATGTTCCTGTAATGTTCCTGTACCTGTATTGTACCTGTAATGTTCCTGTAATGTTCCTATACCTGTATTGTTCCTGTAATGTTCCTTTAATGTTCCTGTACCTATAATGTACCTGTATTGTTCCTGTAATGTTCCTGTACCTGTATTGTTCCTGTAATGTTCCTGTACCTGTAATGTTCCTGTAATGTTCCTGTAATATTCCTGTGATGTTCCTGTAATGTTCCTGTAATGTACCAGTAATGTACCTGTAATGTTCCTGTAATGTTCCTGTACCTGTAATGCTCCTGTAATGTTCCTGTACCTGTAATGTACCTGTAATGTACCTGTAATGTTCCTGTAATGGTAATGTACCTGTATTGTTCCTGCAATGTTCCTGTAGCTGTAATGTACCTGTAATGTACCTGTACCTTTAGCGTACCTGTGATGCACCTGTAATGTACCTGTAATGTACCTGTAATGTACCTGTAATGTTCCTGTAATGCTCCTGTAATGTTCCTGTACCTGTATTGTTCCTGTAATGTTCCTGTACCTGTAATATTCCTGTAATGTTCCTGTACCTGTATTGTACCTGTAATGTTCCTGTAATGTTCCTGTACCTGTAATGTACCTGTGGTGTTCCTGTAATGTATCTGTAATATTCCTGTAATGTTCCTGTACCTGTATTGTTCCTGTAATGTTCCTGTACCTGTATTGTACCTGTAATGTTCCTGTAATGTTCCTGTAATGTTCCTATACCTGTATTGTTCCTGTAATTTTCCTGTACCTGTAATATTCCTGTAATGTTCCTGTACCTGTAATGTTCCTGTAATGTTCCTGTACCTGTAATGTTCCTGTAATGTTCCTGTACCAGTAATGTTCCTGTAATGTTCCTGTAATGTATCTGTAATATTCCTGTACCTGTAATGTTCCTGTACCTGTAATGTTCCTGTAATGTTCCTGTACCTGTAATGTACCTGTAATGTTCCTGTAATGTTCCTGTACCAGTAATG